>NC_056737.1:791653107-791870607 GCF_019279795.1 Protopterus annectens
GGAAAAATAGTACAGATAGGGTACTTGCTGTCTAGTTTAGAATGTTCTACTGAATAATGGGGCACCTGAGACATGTGCTTACATTCTGCACTGTTAGCTTCATTGGAGTACTTTGTCATGTAATACTGCCCCCCATTCCAAAAAACTTAGACATGGGGCCAAAAGTCACAAGTGGCTCCTATTTTATAAACACTGCTTATTTCAGTGCAATGAGTCTCTTGCCCCAAATATAAGTTGTTTCGGAGTCCAGTGGACTGTGTGGTACTTTCATTATGTGGAAGACCATTATCACTGAAAAATTATTACTGGTGAGTAGTACTCCCTTGTATTTGTCACTTGCTATGATGAAGCCACTCTGTGTTGACTACATACTTTCATGATAAAAATGCTGTATGAATTAGAATTGCTGTCACTGCACAGAACATGTTTTCTCTGTTTAGCAGTTTACTTTTGTTAACTTTTATTTTGCTTTAGGAGACTGTTTAGATCCTAATGCAAAACTAGAAAGACTGAACCTTTCAGGAAACAGGATCTATTCTTTAAAGGTATGTATATATATTTTTTCTTTGGTTTCATTTTATCTACATTTAGAAAAAATACTAGTAATAAAGTGACTGCTTTGGAAATTTAATATATTTTACTGGTCCCGTGAGAGACAGATACTTGTTCCTTTGGGCTGCAAACTTAGATGGTTTGCTTTTTAAATTACTTCAGGTTTATCATTATATTTGGAACCTTATAGGCCTTGTGCATAATTGGCTGCTTTGTTTTTTTATTCTGCCAGTCTTTTCACATTGCCTGAACTATGCTTCTAAATGATGGCTCTCAATTTCTTTAATCCAGAATCAGAAACGGAGCCAAAAATAATGACAGAGGTCCCAAATCAGAGACAATTTTAAAACATTAGTACTGCTGATTTTAAGAGTTAACAGCAAAAGAGAACTTTAATTAGTATGCACTAAAAAGTCTGACTTTAACAATAGCTATTATTCATTGACTGTAAGCTGTCATCTGGTCTCTAAAATTCATATATTTTCAGAAGAGAGAGCAAGCAACTTGTTGAGCTAGTATTAGCAGTCTACCTGAACCTCCTCACACATGTTCCTTTCTGCTGCAGCTCTGAGTTAAGTACTTTGCTTTATATTTTGTGTCTTTCGGCTTTTAGGGGTCGCCACAGCGGAACTCTGGTCCGCTAATGATTGGCAGTAGAGTTTTATATGCTGGCTTGCCGGGCCTAATGCACAACCTACAACGAAGGAACACCCATTCATGCATGTCGCCACACAGAAGACGCTCTATCTGAGAATCGAACGGGCAACGTCTAACTGTGAGGCGACAACGCTACCGCAGCACCACCTTATAAATTATTTATTTTTATGTATTTTAGGAACAAGTCACATAACATTCATGATTCAAAAGCAAACTACACAGTGAGGCAGCAGTAACAATATCCTAAGCAACTCAGCTCACAGAATAGTTTCTGGTTCAGATGAAATATGATATGAGCTAGATGCAGTTTAAAGATTATGTCCAGTATTTTTCTTTCTACCTATTGCTTGCAGTAGCATTCTGAACAGATAGTTTGATAGTTTTTAACATTGTACTTATGTTTTTTTAACTGTTTGTGATGATATGAGCTAGTGCCATCTGTGCCAGAGAGAATAGGCCAGTGCATGTGTAACATATGCCAGCATAGCTAGCTGGAGTTTTGTAAATAATTTTATATCATTTGTCTATCACACTGATTTGTACAGATGCTTGTGTTAAAATGTATTTGTAAATTTGCTTGCATTAAAAATGACTCAACAGTGGGTCCTGCTGGACAGAAAAAAAGATATACATGTATGCCAGAGACAGTATTATTATAACAGATGAACTGTATATGTTTTAACAGAAAATTCTGGCAGGGAAGAGGTTAATCTCAATCCAGCTAATTTTGAAAAATAGGTTGAAAATTAAATGGGTTGATTTAGGTCATAAAGATTTTATCTTACATGTCTGATTGCCCCCAGAGACAAAAATGTCTGGGAAAACTAGGACTAGGAATCTTATTGTATTGTTCTTAGGGGTGAACTAATTACTACCTTGGAAGTTTTTGAAATTGCTTTATAGTTGCAACAGATCTCAGCAAAGCTCTGGGTGTGTATTGTACCAGAGTCAGGTGACCAGATGTGATGTCATTCTATATCCAGCACTGAAATGATTTTTTTAGATATTAATGAGAGAGATGATGGAACTCTCACAGCAGCACTTTGTTTTTCAGAACCTGACAGGAAAGATCTCTCACAGATATCTCACACAGCCACACACATCATCTTGTCTTGCTGTAAGCAACTCAACACTCATCATTAAAGCGAAGCAGTACTGGCTTGGGCAGTCCACTTCAGTCAGAGCTTTAGAAGGGACGCCATTCTAAATACCCTTGGCCAGGGTTCACCTTGACTTGGAAGGTGGAAAAGGATGCAAGCAGGTTAGGTGTGTTTGAGGATATCTCTGCATATGTCTTGATAGAGAATGAGACCCAGTCAGACCACACACCTGAAGCTGGGGCTGGTGATCAGGGAAGGAGCTACCCTGTAGTAGTGAGCCTGAGAGTGAGTCACAGCTGCTGGTAGGTACTGATGTTCCCATGGACAGGGTGACTGCAAGGACAGAGGTGAGTGGTAGTACCCAGGCTGACATTGAGGCACCACTGTCAGAAGATACCAGGCTTCCTTTGGAAAGGGAGCTGGGAAGGGTCACAAAGGTAGAGCTGAGGCAGGCTAAACGTTTGTACCCTACGTTGTGAGTCTCGAGGGAGGTAGCTAATGAGGCACCTGATTCTCAAGGAAAAGGAGAGTCTGTATACTGGAACAAAGGGTTACTATATAGAGAGTGGACCCCTGAGGAAGGGCTAGAAGGTGAGGTAATAAAACAATTGGTAGTGCCCAGAGTCTACCATCTGGCACTTCTAGCCATAGCGCATGATATTCCCTTTGTAAGTCATATGGGCAAAAAGCATACCAAGAGACTTATTATGCAGAACTTGTATTGGCCTGAGATTGCAATGGATGTAACAGGGTACTACAAGACTTGTGAGCAGGCCAAAAGGTAGGCAAGGCAGGAGACACGGTCAAAGCTCCTTTTATGCCTCTGCCTCTGATTGAAGAGCCATTTCAAAGGGTAGCTATATGGATATTGTGAGGCTTCTGAGTATCCCAAGTTCCACAGGGGAGAAGTTTATCCTGGTGGTAGTAGATTATGCTTCTAGATACCTTGAGGCGGTGGCTCTGTCTTCCATCGAAGCGGAGAAGGTGGCAAATGCTTTATTAGAGATTTTCAGCAGGGTAGATTTCCCAAGAGAAATACTGACTGAAAGAGGTGCAGATTCCATGTCAGAACTGCTGGCTTGTCTGTAGAAGCACTGTGGAATGAAGCACCTAAAGAACACTCCCTACCAACCCCAGACTAATGCTTTTGTGGAGAGGTTAAACTCTACACTAAAGACAGTGCTGCGGGCATTTGCAGACCAGTTGAATAGAGAGTGGGACAAATATTTGCCCCATCTGCTGTTTGTTTAGAGAGAGGTTCCCTAGGAATCCACAGGTTTTTCACCCTTTGAGGTGTTCTATTGGCATAGGGTGAAGGGGTCTTTAGATGTGATTCATGATGAGTGGGAGGGTGTGTGTGAATCCCCCAAGGAGTTTGTTGTGGCATATGTCCTAAACCTTAGGGAGCTCATGGGATTGGCCTAGGAGAACCTGGCAGGAGCATAACAGCAGAAAAAGATCTGGTATGACAGGAATGCTCAAGTCCGAGAGTATGCTGTGGGACAGCAGGTTATGGTGCTCATTCCTGTCAGACACAATAAGGTGCAGGCAGCTGGGAGGGACCCTTTGAAGTGGTAAGGAAGGGCAGTGATGTTAATTACATGGTAAACCTGATAGGCAGCAGGCAAGGGTACAGATTGTATCATGTTAACATGATGAAGCCTTACCATGATAGGGAGGTCCTGGGCAGACTGCCAAGGTTGACCATTAAGCCCAGTAGATGTCAGGTGGGTATGGCAGAGGTCTCCTACCTGGGATATAGAGTAGGGAGTGGTAAGATCAGGCCAGAACCTGCCAAAGTGGAAGCTGTTCAGGTGTGGCCTACCCCTGTTACCAGAAAGCAATGAGGGTATTTTTGGGGACAGCAGAGTACTATAGCATGTCTGTTCCCAATTACAGTACAATAGCTGTTCCTCTCACAGACCTGATGCGGAAAAACATCCCAGATAAGGTAGTGTGGGCCCCAGTCCATGAGCATGCATTCCAAAAGCTTAAAGAGGCTTTGGGAGAACCCCCTATGTTAGCCACTCCAGATTACAGGAAAGAATTTGTTGTGTAGGTGGAGGCTTTAAACCATGGGGTGGGGGCTGTGCTCGGCCAGGTTTCCTAAGAGGGAGACGAGCACCCAGTTGTATATCTCAGATGTAGACTCCAACTCAGGGTGGAATGTTATGCAACTGTAGAAAAAGAATGTCTAGCCATAGTATGGGCACTGCCGAAACATCAGCACTACCTGTATGGAAGGAAATTCACTGTGGTTACAAACCACAATCCCTTAATATGGCTACATCATGCCAGCCAGCCAAATTCCAAATTATTAAGGTGGGACCTAGAGTTGCAGGCATATGATGTGACATTGCAGCATTGTAGTGGGGTCAGCAATGCCAATTGCAGATGGGCTCTCAAGATAGGATGTAGGTTAATGTGTTCCCAGACAGGCCCATTTCTCTCAAGCAAAGTTTTTCCAGGGTCACTTGAAAAACTAGCTTGTGTCTTCAAAGGGGGGAAAGATGTTATAAAATGAGGTAGTACCGTGTATGCCAAGGAGAGTAGGGTGGTGCATGTGTAACATAGCCAGCATAGCTAGCTGGAGTTTTGTAAAGAGTTTTCTGTCATTTGACTATCACACTGATTTGTACGGGTGCTTGCGTTAAAATATATTTGTAAAGTTGCTTGTGTTAAAAATGCATCAACAGTGGGTCCTGCTGGATAGAAAAGAGATCTATATGCATGTCAGAGACAGTATTATAACGGATTAAATGTATATGTTTTAACAGAGTATTCTGGAATGGAAGAAGTTAATCTTAGTCCAGCTAATTTTGAAAAATAGGTTGAAAATTAAATGGGTTGGTTTCGGCCATAAAGATTTTATCTTACATGTCTGATTGCAGCTCGAGAGAAAAATGTCTGGGAAAACCAGGAATAGGAATCTTACTGTATTGTCCTTGGGGGTGAACCAATTGCTACCCTGGAAGGGTGGAATTTTTTTAAATTGTTTTATAGCTTTTAAATGCTGCAACAGATCTTATCAAAGCTCTGCGTTTGTATTGTACCAGAGTCAGGTGATCAGATGTGATGTCATTCTATACCCAGCACTGTAATTCCTTTTTTAGATATTTGTGAGAGAGATGACATAACTCTCGCAGCAGCACTTTGTTTTTTGAAACCTGACATGAAAGATCTCTCACAGACATCTCACACAACCACAGACCTCATCTTGCCTTGCTGTAGTAAGCAACTCAGCTCTCATCATTTTGCCTTGCTGTAGTAAGTAACTTAACTAGGGAACACTGATTATTTAGTCAGTCGGGAAAATATAGTGAGATTAGTTAAGTATTGTTTTTTTGCATCTGTGTAAATCTATCCAGCTATGTTATTTTTTTATATTTCCTGTGAATGAAACTCTGGCTTTTATTGTAACTAGATATTTAGTATTCTCATGTTTTCTATTTTATTATTTATTATTAAGTATTTCTATACCTTTCATTGTGGCTGGTCATTTAGAGAATACTTTTAACATCTTGAGAGTACTTATGCTTATTTTAGTGACACTGTGGCCACTCCTGAAAACCTTGCATCATTCATACCCTGCCATTTGTATAAGTGTTTATTTTACTCAGTATAACTGGGTACCTCTCTAAGAGCTTTAGAGCAGCTGACTGGTGGCAGCATAATTACCTTACAGTTTGGGCAGAGGGGACACAGCTGGCAAATCTGTGCCAGCCTTTCCCAGGTGTGTGTGTGTGTGTGTGTGTGTGTGTGTGTGTGTGTGTGTGTGTGTGTGTGTGTGTGTGTGAGTGAAAAGCAAATATCCAAGCATGTGTTTCTCAGTTACTTGGAACAGGGACACAGAGCTCCAAAGGTGGTCAGTGTGGAGTCTTGTCTGTGGCCTGGAGAGAGAGTCCTAAGGGAAATCATGCTTGGTGCAGATAGCTGCATCTGAAAATACTGTGTGTATCCACTTTTGTTCCTAGTGGCCGTCCCTCAGTAGTGAGGATTGAAGCTCCTAGATTACTGGTCTGGAGTAGGGACCATCACACTGTTCATCAGTTTTTCTTATTTTTTGTTCTTTTTATTGATGGTTTGAAGTCTGAGAATCCACAGACTTCTGGAATTTCTTTCTGCCTTTGCTTCATTATGCTAGTTGTGTGAATGACTTAAAGTTGGATATACCCTATGCAGTGTTGCACTGAAAAGCCCAGCAAAGTAAGAGCATTGTTGATACTGCATAATATTAAATTTTTTTCAATTGTGCTTTGTGCCAGCAATCCAGTTTTCTGAGAGTATGTGGAAACACATGTTGGAATGTGCTAGCAGCAATAAGTAAATAGCATGTTGGTGTGACTACCTCCAAACTGCAGCTGGATCCTGTCGGTTTTGTCTCATCTATTTTAATTGTCTATTGCAGATCAATTTCATTTTCTGGTAAATGAGTCATGCCAGACAAATGGGAAAACATAAAAAAAGGACTTTCAAGGTCTAGTTCTTTATTAATTCATATGTAATTTCTAGCACCTCGGCTACCACTTTAGAGACTCTAGAAAGTGTGTGTGTGTTTTAATAAAGAACCTGATCTAGCATATTGCTTTATTATTTTGTTATTCAAAATGATGAATTAGAAAAACATTTCTAGGTATTCACTTTATTTTTTTTTTTTTGGTTCTTTGTTGCCTTTGACTAGGAAGCTGAATGCTTCCTGATCCCAATGTGTTGTCATGTCAACAGTGAGAAACAAATTCCTTCACAGGAATACAGGAATGGGCTGTGGCCTAAACACGGTGAGTAACCGATGACACGTTAGGCTGGGAATTTCAAAGAAAAAAAATAAAATATATATGTGTGTGTGTGTGTGTGTGTGTGTGTGTATATATATATATATATATATATATATATATATATATATATATATATATATATATATAAAAGGATTTGGTGTGCAGAACATAAAACAACACGATAAGCCCTAAGCTGTAGCACAGAAAAAATTATTTTAGAATTAGTTGTTTCAGTAATGTGCACATGATCTTTAAGCAGTGCATCATTCTGATATAGCAAAGTGTTTTAAATGCATGCAGGCTCTCTCTCCCAAGTTTAACGAAAAAATCATGGACTGGAATGCCTCTTGGAGAAATGCATATATTATCATTGATCTGCTCTAACCTAGACTTGGATTTTTTTGCTGTATTTGGTTGACTAACTTTGCATTCTGTTGTAAATGCTTTGGCAATTGTTAAATGTGGTTATTTTTCCCTCAGTTAAATAGGGTAAGTTTTATTTGTATATTTTGGCTACCTGGTAGATCAGTTTCTTGGTTGTTGGAGTTTTTTTATTCCAGATTGAAAATGTTAAGAAAAAGAAATTGGGCAGTTTACATATACTGCTATTTATTCATTTTACTGTGATTTTGTTAACCGGGGAAGAGCACCGAACCGATCCCACTGGACCTATTTCAGTCTCAGCCTGGGGAAAACACACTAGATGCATGGCATTATATAAAGAGTGAATGACAAACTGCAATATCTAGTAATACTTTAATAAATATCTTGTAATAAATAATCTTATAAATGTAATCATCTAGTGGTTTGTGTAACCTTGGAATGAGAATCAGTAGCAGTATGATGCAGCCCCCATGTAGTGTCATCTGAGAATTTCTGTCCTCATATAGTCTATGCCTGATTTCTGTAGATCTGTGGTTTAGACTCATATTTGACATTTAGGTACATAGATATAATAGACTGGTGACCACCAGTGTCTTTAGAAACTTAGCCGTGCAATCTGCCCTAATTGTGTTCTTATGTATCATGGGCATTTATTAAGGGGGTATATTAGGATCTTTTTATAGTTATGTGGGCGGGAGGGTGTTACTGTCTCTGTGTATCAGAGACATAGGAGACAGATCTGGGGAAAATTTCCAATTATCAGACCATTGGTCAAGTTTACACTTAAATAGGGTTAGGGATGGATTCTACTTCACATGGATGGGGACCCTGTTCCAGAGCATGGGGATCCTCTGAGACACCTCTCTGTTTTGCCATCATGTCTTGTTTGTGTCACAAGCAAAATTGAAATCCTTTGATCTAGTGGTTCTGATGCTGTTTGTTTTCCAGATATGCAGAAGTTCCATCAGAGCTGGCTCTGTGGATGCACTGTATGCCAGACATAGATCACCTCTTAGTAACCTGTAGGAGACAGAGTATAGCGATAGGGATTTAAGATGATCCATATTGAACAGTGTGTTTATACCCCGAATTCTTCTGGTAAGGAACCTTTGTGGGTGTTCCAGTTCCATTTATCTGGTTAGGCACAAGTCAAAAGGGACATAGTACTCTATAATGGTTCTGATTAAGGACCAAATAAAGTAACACTATGACTTCTTTGGACTTGGATGCTATGCTCTTGCTTATACAGAATGATTTGCTTACTACAGCATTTTGGTCAAAGGCTAAATTATTGTCTACATATGTTCCCAGATCCCTGACTACTAGGTCAACTTTTAGGGGTAAATGAAACCAAACTGGATGGAAATTACGATTCCCTCTCGATAGTTGTAACACCAGTACAGCACCAGCACTACGACATAGAACAACACTTATGTTGACCAGATGTAAACTTTTTATTATAAAATACAAATTAAAACCATTCGGTTAAGCGCTTTCATCAATTAAGACTTCCTCAGAACAATACTACTACATTAAAACCTTACTTAAATATATTCTGTTTTAGTCACATGGTAGTTCCATTAATGCCTTAAAGTGCTAGTGCATATCTTGAATGAAATAAAAACATTTTTTCCAATTATACACTACATATCCTTATATTGATTCAGTTCTTTCTACAAATTATGCTACATTTTATATACAATAACATAACTATATATTAAAGACAGGATTAATATACATGCGTTGAACAATCTTTTACTATTAACCTTATGTCTATGTGTTATTATTTTAATTTAATTTATATGGGCTTCTAATATAGGTTTTATGGAAAGATATTCATTTATACCTGGGGGGTCTGAGGCATTTAATTTAATTTGCCAAATAACCTCCTTTTCCCCTACTTTCTTCTTTATATTTCCACCCCTAGGATTGGCTTTAACCAATTCTAATATTCCAAAAAGAAACCCCGTGCATTCAGTATTTTCATTTATGTGTCTCCAAAGGGCATTTCTGTCATCTTTCCTTTGAATACCATAAAGATGCTCGTATATTCTATTTCTAAGGCATCTGGTTGTTTTTCCTACATAAAAGGCAGTGCATTTTGTGCACTTAGCAAGGTAGATCAGATGCCTAGATCTACAATTGCCCTTTTCAAACCATACTTTAGTTCTATTAATATCCATTAGTTCTATACTAGGGACTGTTATAATGTGTTGGCACTGTCTACATGTCCCACATTTGTACGTGCCTTTGGTATTGTAATCTGTAGGTTGTATTTTCCTTTCCAATAATTTCTTCATGTTGTTCCCATTCTTGAATACACATAATGGTTTTTCTCCCATTATTTTTGAAATTTCTCCGTCAATCCTAGTAATGTTCCAATGCTTATCTAATATTTTCCTGATTTCTCCACTATGCTTGCTATATTGTAGTACGCAAGCCCTACTATATTCTTCCCCTGATTTCTTATTGCCTAAACCCCCTTCTATTTCTACTTCCACATTGACATCATTAAATGAAGTATCCCCATTACCTAATAACGGCTTATACTTCCTACCCCATTCTCCCGTGACATACCATATTGCATCTTCCACTAGTGCATGGGGGTATCCTCTATCTAAAAAGTACTCCCCTACTTTTTCTAGTTCTCTTTGTAAGTCCTTCTTGGCTGATGTCATCCTAGCCACTCTTATGCATTGGCCCCTTACCAAATTCCTTTTCTGCACTGAAGGGTGGCTACTTTGATAGTCCAAATAGGAATTGCTGAAAGTCTTTTTCCTGTAGATATTGGATTTGAATCTCCCCTCCTCTAATGTTATCCTTGTATCCAAAAAAGGAATGGAATTTTGATTTTGACTAAAAGTGAATTTTATTTCGTCACTACATCCATTTAAGTAAATCTTAAATTTTTCCAGGTCTGCTTCATTACCATTCCAAGTAATAAAAATATCGTCAAGGAAGCGGAAATAACATCCAAGGAAGGATGACCACTCAGAGTTCAGTATGAACTCTTCTTCCCAGCTTGTCAAAAACAAGTTTGCAAACATGGGGGCACATGCTGCCCCCATGGCCACCCCTTTCTTTTGTCTATAGTATTTTCCTTCAAACATAATGTAATTGTAGGACAATACTATATCCATGAACTCCATAAGTATTAACGTTCTTTCCCATGATAAACTACTTTTTTTCTTTACAATGTCCTGAAACCTTTCCATTCCCTCTTCTTTAGGAATACTTGAAAAGAAAAGATAAATGCCTCAGGAAAAATTTAAGATTTACTTAAATGGATGTAGTGACGAAATAAAATTCACTTTTAGTCAAAATCAAAATTCCATTCCTTTTTTGGATACAAGGATAACATTAGAGGAGGGGAGATTCAAATCCAATATCTACAGGAAAAAGACTTTCAGCAATTCCTATTTGGACTATCAAAGTAGCCACCCTTCAGTGCAGAAAAGGAATTTGGTAAGGGGCCAATGCATAAGAGTGGCTAGGATGACATCAGCCAAGAAGGACTTACAAAGAGAACTAGAAAAAGTAGGGGAGTACTTTTTAGATAGAGGATACCCCCATGCACTAGTGGAAGATGCAATATGGTATGTCACGGGAGAATGGGGTAGGAAGTATAAGCCGTTATTAGGTAATGGGGATACTTCATTTAATGATGTCAATGTGGAAGTAGAAATAGAAGGGGGTTTAGGCAATAAGAAATCAGGGGAAGAATATAGTAGGGCTTGCGTACTACAATATAGCAAGCATAGTGGAGAAATCAGGAAAATATTAGATAAGCATTGGAACATTACTAGGATTGACGGAGAAATTTCAAAAATAATGGGAGAAAAACCATTATGTGTATTCAAGAATGGGAACAACATGAAGAAATTATTGGAAAGGAAAATACAACCTACAGATTACAATACCAAAGGCACGTACAAATGTGGGACATGTAGACAGTGCCAACACATTATAACAGTCCCTAGTATAGAACTAATGGATATTAATAGAACTAAAGTATGGTTTGAAAAGGGCAATTGTAGATCTAGGCATCTGATCTACCTTGCTAAGTGCACAAAATGCACTGCCTTTTATGTAGGAAAAACAACCAGATGCCTTAGAAATAGAATATACGAGCATCTTTATTGTATTCAAAGGAAAGATGACAGAAATGCCCTTTGGAGACACATAAATGAAAATACTGAATGCACGGGGTTTCTTTTTGGAATATTAGAATTGGTTAAAGCCAATCCTAGGGGTGGAAATATAAAGAAGAAAGTAGGGGAAAAGGAGGTTATTTGGCAAATTAAATTAAATGCCTCAGACCCCCCAGGTATAAATGAATATCTTTCCATAAAACCTATATTAGAAGCCCATATAAATTAAATTAAAATAATAACACATAGACATAAGGTTAATAGTAAAAGATTGTTCAACGCATGTATATTAATCCTGTCTTTAATATATAGTTATGTTATTGTATATAAAATGTAGCATAATTTGTAGAAAGAACTGAATCAATATAAGAATATGTAGTGTATAATTGGAAAAAATGTTTTTATTTCATTCAAGATATGCACTAGCACTTTAAGGCATTAATGGAACTACCATGTGACTAAAACAGAATATATTTAAGTAAGGTTTTAATGTAGTAGTATTGTTCTGAGGAAGTCTTAATTGATGAAAGCGCTTAACCGAATGGTTTTAATTTGTATTTTATAATAAAAAGTTTACATCTGGTCAACATAAGTGTTGTTCTATGTCGTAGTGCTGGTGCTGTACTGGTGTTACAACTATCGAGAGGGAATCGTAATTTCCATCCAGTTTGGTTTCATTTATCAGTTTGACTGTTCACAATTTATTGGCATCAACTTTTAGGGGTGTCTTAACAATGGAGTAATTAGTTTGTGTGGCAGTTTTCCCAAAAGGCACTATAATGCATTTCCTGGCATTGAATTTTAGTCTATGTCTTGGGCACCAGTCATTTGTCTGTGTTAAACCCCCTTGTAAGATGTTTGTGCCATGGGGTAGTCTATAATAGTTCCTGATTTGCAGTCATCTGTGAACTTAGTCAGCCAGAGGCCCTTAACATTAGTCTTTACCTCTGAGAATTAGATGCAAAATAGGAGCGGCCCCAGTGTGGAGCCCTGAGGTACTCCACTGGTGACCAGTCCCTTAGTGGAGGTGGTAACATCAATCTTGACTTCCTGGCTCCTGTCTGGGAGCCATTTGGCAATCCAGTGAGTTATGTACGGGTTTATGCCCAGTTTGGTGAGTTTGTCAATAATGCCCGAGTGAGGTAGTATATCAAATGCCATAACCAGGTCCAGGTATGTAGTATGCACCATTTTCCCCTTATCTATTGCCTTGTTCATAGGTTCATAGGTTCATAGGTTCATACTAGGCTATCTGCCCTGGGGCAATTATAAGCCTAGCCCGATTCTGTATGGCTTAAGCCACCCCTTGATTTGAGTATACTGTGCCCTTTTTAAGGTTTAGTTTACTGTGCCTCTGTCTAATAGTGACACGGGAGTAATCCCCGGGACAAACCTACGATCCCCCATCCACTTATCGAGATTCTTCTTGAAGAGATTCAGTGAGGTGCTCTGCCTCACATGAACTGGAATTCTATTGCAGAGCGAAGGGAGCCTCTGGGTTATGAACCTGTCCCTCCAGCAAGTTCTATTTATTTCTGTGCTGAGGTTCAAGTCCCTCGAGCGTGTGGCTCTAAGGGATTTAGATTTACTGAGGTGGAGCATTTCCATTAATTCTGGATTTGACATAGCTTTGTATGTCAGGCATAGATCGCCTCGAAGTAGGCGGTATGCAACTGAGTAGAGCTGGAGTTTTTTTAACCGAGCAGCATATGGCATCTGTTTGAGACCCTTAATCCTCTTGGTTAGATACTTTTGGGGTCTTTCTAATTGCTGCAGGTGTCGGGTAAGGTACATCCCAAAAGGGGCATTGTATTCTATGATGGGCCTGATGAGGGATGAGTAAAGGGGCACGATTACCTCTCTTGATCTAGATGTGAAACCCTTCGTGATGAGGTGGGCTATGTAGAAGGTCTTTCTAACCACTTTGGCAATGTGGTTTTCAAAGGAGGGATTGCTATCAACTTGGGTCCCCAGGTCCTTAATAACTTTCTCTGTACTTAATGGGTTTCCGCCTATGTGGTAATTTGTGGGCACATTGTTTTTGCCAAAGGGTATGACTATACATTTTTTGGCATTTAGCTTTAAACCATGGCGCTGGCACCAGTTATCTGTCTCTGTGAGACCTTTTTGAAGGATGTTTGTGTCAGCTGGAGAGTTGATTATGGCGCCCAGTTTGCAGATGTCTGTGAACTTGGTGAGCCATAGTCCTCCCACGTTTGCCTGTACCTCGGAAAAGTATATACCGAACAAGAGTGGTCCCAGGACAGAACCCTGTGGGACGCCACTTGTGACCGGTTTCGAGTCTGACATGGCTCCAGCAACTCTCACTCTGTGGGTTCTGTCTTTGAGCCAGTTTGCGACCCATCTTGTGACATAGGGGTTTATATTTAAGCTGGATAGCTTATCTATGATGCCCGAGTGGGGTATTGTGTCAAATGCCTTTGCAAGGTCGAGATAGGCTGTGTGGACTACCTTCCCTTCATCTATGGCTTTGGTGACTGTTTCAAAGAAGTCAACCAGGTTCAAAAGGCAGGATCTGCCCTTGACAAAGCCGAACTGGGTAGGATCTAGTGTCTGTAGGTCCCCAATGTCTTTGTTTATGAGCTCCATGATGATCCTCTCCATAGCCTTGCAGACTAAGCTAGTCAGGCTTATGGGGCGATAGTTTCCAGGGTCCGTAGAGGCTCCACCTTTGTGGAGTGGGACCACTGTTGCTGTACTCCATTCTGTTGGCACATATCCTGTAGTGAGGCTGAGATTGTATAGCTGTTTTATTTGAGGGATTAGTTCCTCTTGTAGTTCATGTAGGACGCAACCTGGGACGCCATCTGGTCCCATGGAAGCAGTGTTTTTTGCTTTGGAGAGGGCAGCCTTCACCTGAGCATCTGAGATGTTTGGGAGGCAGCCCTCTGCCGGGATAGATACTTGCTCTTTTGGGGGGGAGGGGCGGAGAAGTTTGCACTGAACCTGTCTGCCAGGATATTGGCGATGTCTGTGGGTTCAGTGTATTTTTTGTCGTTTAGAATCAACTCAGAACAAGTCTGGGAGTTGCATCCCAGGTTTCTAACATAACTGAAAAAAGCCTTATGATTGTCTTTGGTGTCCTATGCAATTTTTCTCTCAAAACTGGCCTTGGAGGATTTTATGAGGGATCGTAATTTTTTGCTAGTACTGATCAGAGATGCCTTCACTATTAGGGATTTTGCTCTATCATGTAGTATCTTCCTCCTTCTGTTGTACAGTTTATTTGTGGCAGGGGTCCACCAGACTGGACGCCTGCCTTTGGATGATTGGGTCTTGGTTTTGTTTGGGATAGCATGATCCATGCATTCCTGGAGATGTCCGTAGAATGCATTTATATAGGATTCTGCAGTTTGGGCTGTAGTTTCCACTGGCCCTGGGGCCTTGAAGGATTCCACTTCGGTTTTGAGAAGTGAGAAGTTCGCTTTTGAGAAGTTTTTCACTGTGGTTTTCTGGGCTGGGGTGGGGTCGATGTGGACATCCAGTGAAATTAATTTATGGTCTGATCTTACCAATGAGGGATATACTTCTGGTGTGGAGCATAGAGTCCCCATGTTGGTAATGATCAGGTCTAGTATGTTGTCCCCTCTTGTGGGAGTGGTGACTAGTTGTTCCATAGCATTTGAGTTTATAATTTCCAGGAATCTTTGGGCTAAGGTGCTGGGGCTTGAGTAGTGCTTCCAGTCAATGTTTGGGTAGTTGAAGTCGCCCAATATAATGGTGTTCGGAGAGATCTTCCTGTTCTCCAATGTTTTCAGGAAAGCCGAATGGGATTCCTGACTTTAAGAGGGTGGTCTGTAGGATGCTATAAACTGAAAAGCAGTCTTGCCCACTGTTAGTTGCACATGGATGGTCTCCGATACTTCGTGCAATGCCACTAACCTGGAGGTGTGGCTATCCTTGATAAATATGGAAACTCCCCCTCCTTTTGTGGTTCTGTCCAGGTTTTGGGGCCGAAAAGCATGATATGAGGTATAGCCTGGTAGTGCTGGGGTGCTCTCTGGAGCCTTGAACCAGGTTTCTGTCACTGCACAGATATCGATGTTCTCCATACTGAGGAGAGCTTCGAGTGCATGCATCTTGATTTTAAGACTTCTGGCGTTTAGCAGCATTACCCTTAGTTTCTTGTTCTTTGTGCTGTCTATGGGGGTGGGTTTGACTTTTGAGCCTTACCTAAAAAAGGCACTATGGGGGTGGCAAGAGCCTTTGCCAATATCCGAAAGCCCAGTGGTGACAGGTGCAAGCTGTCCCTAGCGAAGCAACGTGGCTTGTCGAGCATGTCATCCCAGGCTGACAGACACTGGATCCCCTTTGAATGACACCAAAATTTTAGCCAATTGTTAAAATCGATCATTTTGTCTTTGTACTCTGGCATCATTCTAGGTGAGGGTAAGATGCTGCTCAAGGTCAGGGTCATACCAGCCTGGGCTACATGATCAGAGAGCTCCTCTATGTCTCTTTTCATGTAGTCCAGGGAGGTACGCCTCAGGTCATTCACACCAGCATGTACAATGACTGAGTCATATTTGTATTTGCTTTGGAGTGACCTGAGTGCTTGCGTTATGTGTCGGATCCTAGCACCCGACAGGCAGCTCACTGTGACCTTCTCTTTATTCAGCCTGGTGAGCGGGACGCCAGTGTGTCTGACAATAGAGTCACCTATAACAAGAGTATCAGGTGTGTTATTCAGCCTTAAGGGCTGTGGCTGCTTGGCACACTGACTTTGTGGGTTATGTGTTGTGTGTGTTTTGTTTTGAGGTAGCGTTTGCTTGGATGTCTGCTTTGGAGGTCTCTGTTGCTTAGGTAGATTTTTATTTAGAGCCTCCGAGTATGTTTTTGTGTATTTATGTGTTTGGTTCGCTGATGTGGTAGGACTATGTGATACTGGAATTGTGTTGTGTGAGGTTACCTTCTCCTCCTGACTGGTTACACCAGTTTTGAGATGAGAGAGCTCAGCCTCCAGTTTGGCTAAATAGTTGCATTTCTCACATATATTTGAACCTGTTTGGAGGAGGAGAGGGTTGTTTTTCTGCATAGCCGCCTATTTTGAGCATTTTCTGGCTTGTTAAATTTGATTTCTGCATTAGTAACTGTATTTAGAGCACAACCTAGAGCTGTTTACTGAATTTCCTGTTTGCACTTATTTTTAAAATCGTTTTTTTCTCAAAACTTGCATTTTATCTGTCTTTGGCCTAGCACTCTTGTGTGGGGTCATTTACTGCACTGTTATAACTTGTTGATACTTGTTAACCTCTGCTATCTCTGAAAAACAAAAAAACAAAAAAAATCTTGCTTTTTTCCCACTTTTCTGAGATTTAAAAAAGTTCAGTTACAGGCTTGCTTGACCGTCTCAAAGTCGTCCAACAGGTTTAGTAGGCATGACCTTCCCTTGACGAAGTCAGACTGGGTTGGGTGCAGTGCCTGAAGGTTGCTTGTGTCTTTATTGATCATTTCCACGATCATTTGTTCCACTGCCTTGCATATTAGACTAGTTGGAATAATAGGTCTGTAGTTTTCAGGTTCGGTGAAAGTCCATGGTCCACCCTTGTGAAGTGAGATAACCACTGCTGTCCTCCATTCACGTGATACAAAGCCTGTTTTGAGACTATAGTTGAAAAGTGACTCAAGTGGCCCTGATAGGTAGTGTTTCAAGCTGTTTAGGAAGCATTCTGGGATGTTGTCAGGGTCCAGTGAGGCTGTGTCTTTGGCCTTAGTGAGTGCTGCCAAGACTTTTTCCCTGTTAATAGTTGGGGGGTTATGCTAGTAGTTATTTCATGGGTGGAGGCAGGAGGGAGTGGGGGTGAAGTTTGACCTGAATTTGTCTGCCAGCAAATTCGCTATGTCAGTCTGCTCAGTGAAGGTGGCACCAATGACTACCAGTTTGGTACACTTTGTTTGATGCCTTTGAGGTTTCAAGCAAAGCTGTAGAAGGCCTTGTGGTTGTCTTTAGCCTGTGAGGCTATCTTGGCCTCAAAAAAAAAAAAAAAAGAAAGAAAAAAAAAATCACACATTTGTAACTTGGTTTATATCTGAACGTTATTTCTTTCTTGTAGTTTTTATACCTCTTTTACCAGTGATGTTATGATGCTTTGAAGCAAGTAGCTGGAAAGTCCTATTTAGGTATAATGATTAATTTATTTTATGAAAAGGGGATTGAAAGGGATAGATTAGTGTAAAATTAAAGGAAAATAAAATAATGCTTAGGTAGAGTGTGGAGAAATATATTACAAGTTTTGAGAACGATGGATTTTGTATGGAAAAGAAGAGGAGACTTGTATACACTAGTCATGCAATGCTAGTATTAAAGAAATAGAGACATAGATGAGGAGGGATGGTTGTATATTTTTGTTTTTTTTGTAGACTACCTGGGTAAGAAGAGGCGTCTATAAGATACAACTTTAGTTGTGTTTTAAATGTGCAAGCATTAGATGTAAGCTTACTATAACCTAGAGTAATTAATTGTATTATTCAGTTCTGTTTCCAGTGAAAAACCCTAGGCTTGGTACATATATATATATATATATATATATATATATATATATATATATATTTTTTTTTTTTGGCATTCTGAAAATACATAAGGCTCCAGGGATTCCTTGACTCTCTTTTCAGTTATGGTGACAAGACATTTGCACAGTGCGCTTAATTACAATTTTCTAAGATGGTATAATGCTGAAAAAAAGGCCCCATATATGCTTCCTTGTTATCATCTTTGGATAGCTTCTTCATAATAGGCAGAGTCTTGGGGTTGGCAACTACATTAACTAGCTGTTAATGGCTGTTGTAGTTGCATCAGCTTCTAGTATGTCCACACCCTGTGAGTCCATAGATAAATCCTCCATGGCAGAGTTCTCCAGGAAAATATTCCAGGGACATTAAAGCAAAGTCATCAGGGACACAACAGTGGCATGCTATAGGGAACTGATAACCTAAATATGGTTTGCACTTGGCAACAGAGGTGTCATCGGGATCTGTAAATGGCAAGTCTCTTGCCAACTGCCACTGCACACTCAACTACCAGTGTAAAGTCCAAGGAAGCTGTAAAGGCAGCATGTATAAAAAACACACATTTTAGTCTTCCAGTTCAAAAGCAAATTGAAGAGTACCTTAGGATTTTTGTCTGGCATAAATATGTGTATTCCACACAGCCAGTTTTGCAGTGGGCTGCAGTTAAAAAGATGTTCTGGCTCTAGGTCTTACTTAGGCCCTTATTCCAGCTCATCAAAAAAATTGAGTGGACTATCATATTTCTCACACTCCAGGATCTTCCTGCTCACCCCTTGTTGATCCTTCAGATGAAGAACGGTCTTCCTGATGTAAGACCTCCATACTGCTTTTATATCACAGTAATTGGAGGTCAGTGCTTTAACTGGCTAATACACAGTATTGCCTAGCTAACTGTGAGAGTATTTACATATACCATTCTGTAACACACTTAAAGCACATTACATATTTTACAAAATCAATATGATACACAAAATATATACAGCATATGTATTTCTTGGTGAAAAAAAAACATTTACAGTAAATCATATTTAAACTATTCTGTTATTTCAATAGAAAAACCCAAGTGTGCTTACAATAGACAAATAGCCCCTGAAGGCTCATTTTGTGTGTTTATGCTTTCTTTAGTGTATGACATGATAAAGTAGATAGCAAAGAAAATAACAACAAAGTATGAATGAAAGAAGCATAGTAAGGAAGTGGGGAAAATTAATCATGAAACCTTAAAAACCCACCTTTTGTATCCTTTCTCATGGAGAAACTTCCTCAAAGATTCCTGCCATAGGAGAAAAGGCAGATCCTTGTTGCACACACCTGTTAAAGAAAATAGGCTTCCTTAACACAGCTGGAAGGTATTGATTAACCTTCTGATCCTCAAAAAATCGTAACCTTTGAGGGGGATATTGAAAGGCAGGACATGCCCACATTTGGTGGTCCACATTGACAGTAAGATTCTGATAAAAGTGGCAATGTGGGAAATGATGAGGACCAGCAAGCTAGATGGTGAGTGTAAGGAGTTTGGTATCACTGTACCATTTTCAGTGGTGGTGCCACTGGCCAGGTAAATAGAACACTAACACTCTTGGATTAAGGACTTAGCTGTAAGAAGCAGGAGCACAGGACAGTTTAAGAATGGAATGGTCCTGGTAAGAGAAGGAAGATGACCTGTGTAGTTAGGGCACTGTCCATTTCAGCTCTCAAGGAAGACTGATGCTGTTGGAAGGACTAGAAAAGTGTGTCAGAAGGTGCAGTTAGACTGAAATGGAGAGAGTATGGTGCAATAAGGAGAATAAGGGGGTGACGATATGGTAGAGAAAGAGGAAAAATTAAAAAGGATGCATGATAGTCAAGAACAAGAAGCTAGTAGCAAGACATTGAATGAGGAGAAGGAGCTGTAATTTTGGGAGAAATCAGCTTTCAGCCGGGAATATTATTTATGACTGGGAATTGGAAGTTTGTTTGCAATAGTGGGGCTGTATCGAGGACTTAGAAGGGAAAGTATAAAAAATGAGGGTATATTTCTGAAAAAATATAAAACAGTGTTCGGTATGGAAGGTGTGAATTCAGTAGTAAGAACACAGAATTCACATATTCAATAACGGGGCTAGACTGAATAGACAATATATTTCACAGGAACTTATGAACTTAACTGAAAGCTTTGATACATATCTAATAACTACTTAAGATCATGCACCACTATAAACTAAGATAAAGATGCAGAGTAATGAAGGAAAATAAACACTTATGGCTTTCCTACTTGTTAAAGACAGAAGAATTTAAGGGAATTGATAGTCAAGATGATTTGTGTTATTCTGGAAGACAGATATTTCTTCAGAATTGGATAACTAATGAGTTGGATAACATTAAATGAGTTTAAAAAGCAGAAATAAGATAGAAAAAGATATGGGAAGGAAGTAATGGGATTTATTTAGAAGGGTTGACAGAGGTTAAAATATGGCAGGATAAGGGGGTATCACAGGGCAAGAAGAGGAGCAACTGCAGAGTGCTAATAGTAAAATAAGGGAATGTTTTGATAAATGCTTGAGTTTAGAAAGAGTGGTGTTCAGCAGTAACTATTTTAATAACAACTCCAAACCACAAAAACTTTTAGCACAAGGTCATAGGCAGCAGAAAGTTGAAAGGAAATTTGCCAAACTTATTGAACCTATAGCAAGAAAAAATAGCCAGAGATCCTGTAGAGTTATTGGAGATATTTAAGAAACTTGATGAAAATCTGTCTAAAAAGAGGAATGTGGAAACCAAGAAAAGACTCCAGTGGAAGTAAGTATGGAAGACTTAATTATGCTAAGATTACGGGAAGATGAGGCTCAACAGTTAAGTCAGGAAGAGATTAGGTAAAAACAGTAATGTATAATTAGCCACTGAGGAAGCCTCCATAAGCAGACTGTATTCCTGTGACCAGTAAAGTATTGAGGTGTATAAAAATGTTTTAAAAAAGTGTTTAAAAGTGATTCTGTTATGGCAGCTAAGGAGATATGGAAAGAGAGTAAACAATTGAAAAATTGGAAACTGTTGATTATGGCTATGGATAGGAAGATAGAAGCAGTGAAAATTTTGTAGTCTGGTTTTATATACAGGAAAGTTATATTTTTATCAACCAAAAGAGAAGTTGTTGGTGACAGTTAATAAAGCATACAGCCCTCTGTCCCTGTTTACTCAATGTCATATAGACTCCTCCAAGGAGACCTTTGTCTAGCCTTACGAGCCATGAAAGATCAAACTCTCTTTAACCTCCTGTTCCTTCACAGAAGAAATGGTACTTCAGATACCTGGTTAAAGTAACTATACCTTCGTCAACAAATAAATAAAACACATTGGTATGATAGGTTCATATCCAAACATATCCCACATTTCTGGAACAAACTTCCACTGCATATCAGAGTAACATCCTTGCCACCTTCAAGGTAAACCTAGATAAATGGATGGGCAGCCTTAAGATTCTATATTTTCTTGCTCTCCATGAAGCTGGAGGAAACATCTGAAGCATTTTGTTTATTTATTTATTTTTTTGTCTGGGCTTGGAATGGTCTACAGGCAGATTTCCTAGTAGTTGCCTATGAACCTAAGATGAATGAGTTTAATTGGGAGGGGAAGAGGGCAACAGTCAAGTGGACAAAGTTGATTCTCCCCACAGAACAAGGTTTAATTAAATAGATCACAAACTTCTAGCCTTAACTTGTTTGCTCCACTGGAGTTCAGGAAGTTTGCACTGTAACTTCCAATGGGCGGAGCCTAAGCCTTTGACAGAATCAAATTATGTCCTCAGATTTCAAACAAATGTTCATATCTCTGGAACCATAGCAGTTATGAAAGAAGTATAAATGGCAGACTCTTCAGCACAAACTATTTTTACAGTGGTAGTATTCTTTAGGTTCTAGGTCTTAAACCAAATTTTATAAGTCACAGTAAATGCAATAACTATTACATTTGTAATATTTTACAAACAACTCACAATATCTCTGCACTCATTCAAGTTACACTCATACTGTTAAAATTTTATTCATCTAGCAGAGATCTTTCATATGAGGCAAAGAGGTTCTGTCTGTGTTGCTTTGTTGTTGTGATATTTAAAAAATGTGAAAATGATATCTATGTAAATTAAAATGATGAAGACAACAGTTAATATCTAATTACTTGTACTAGACAGAAGCCAAATATTAATACAGTTGAGTTTGCTATTGTGTAAGTTTTAAAATTAAATATTTTAAAACATTGTATGTAGCATGGTTTGGGAATTTATGATGCAAATATGAACAAGCAGTATTTGACGTCTAGAAGTGTCAATAGGAGTTAACTGCAGATGCACCTGGAGGCGTCACTCGGATGTAATGAGTAATAGATACCATTCATGAGTTTGCCACCTATTGACGGACACAAACAAACTTATCAAACCGTTTATCTCTATCTGCTTCAGACACATCAGGACTTGAAACCTTTCTGCTTGTTAAAGCCAATTCATTCCATATCCTTCCAGACCTACAATGAAATGATCTTTTCTCCATGTTGCATACTGGCATATTCAAAAGGAAACAATTATTTCTAGTCCCTTTACTGTGCCACTTAAATTTTAACCCTAAAGTAACTGACAGTAAAGCACTATGCATGTATTTATAGACAAGTATAAGATGTCATCTTACTACAACATTACCTGATTTGATGGGGTACTTTAGAACTATGCATTTAAGAGTCATATACATAAGACAAGGAGAAAGATATAAATAGAATTGGAAAGAGATAATGGTGAAATGGAGAGTTTGAGAAATAAGGAGAGAATAAGAGTTTGGCTATAGAACTTTAAGGAGAACGGCAACAATCATACAGAATAAACCAACACTGGAATGACTGCAAATAGGGGTATAGAATGTAGACAAGAAGGAATGTAATATACTGGAAAAAATTATCAAAGGAGTAGATAACGAGAGAGTGAAAGGTAATAGAATGGGATGAGTAGCTGATAAAGTTTAAGCAAAGAGAAAGGGATTAGGGAAGTGTTAAGTAAAACACCAGCTCTGGTGAAGTTTTAAGTTGAGTCTAGAATAGAAGCTGCTGTTAAAAAATGGATGCTTATTAGGTCATATAAATACTGCATGATAATTCTGAGTCATCCAGAGAAAAATAGAAAAGATTGGGAAGAGAAAGAGAGAGAAAGAGAGTGACTAGTAAGGCAGTTACAAAGGAACAGTTAGCGGACATCTTTTTGGCTTCCAAAGATGCAACAAAGTCCAGAAGGTTTAGGATTTTCATTTAGAAATATTTGCATAGGTAGTTTCATATAACAAGCAGACTTTAGATTTTTTTCCTCTGGTAGATAGTAAATGATGGTGTGATGCGAAAGAGAGAGGCAATTGGGAAGATGTTTTTTGGGGGGGATGTAGTAAGCTAGCAGAGTTGTAAAAATTCCCTATATACTACTTTGTAGGAAATAGGGGAGAAAATGGCTTTAACTAATGAAATGGTTCTTTTGAGGTAAAACATAGGATCTGAATTACCTAGACATAGTAAGGCCTTTCTAACTTTAAATGCTGCAGGCTGTCAAGAAGTAATTACTAGAAAATGGAAACGGAGTGTAATCGAAGTACTGAATGTTGTAAAGATGATAAAAGTACTAGCAGTAGGAGTTTTAGAAAATGAAAGGCACAAATTACATAGAAACAAATGGAATTTGTGGGGGCAGTAATTGCAGAACAATGCACAGAAAGAAGAATAAGGATTAAGTGAAAGCAAGAATAGGGTGATTTATGTGATGCTGGAGTGGATGTTGATTAAAAAGAAAATGTATGTATGCTGCATGAAAATAATGAAACATTTTACTGTAGTTTGCTTTCTTTTCTATTAATGTATGTCTACCTTTGTCATTGTTTAAAATGTGATTTCGTATTTTTTAACAAATAAAACTATCTCTTTTATGCAGAAATTTGTATTCTTGTCAGGCTTAAAGACATAACATCACTCATTGTTGAATGATGTTGCAGTATGAACAAAAATTATTTACTTCATCAATTTGCTTTGCTTCTGGTTTCCTTCAAGGACATTCCGATATAGATCAGCTGGTGGGTGGGGGAATGGTAGACAGTCCTTACTGCTTTGCCAGGGATGATCTCCACCTATCTGCTCAAGGCTTTCATATATTGGCTAAAAGCTTGTCCACCCGTATAGAGTCTTTTTAGGCAATGCCAGTCCTCAGAATCTTCCATTTTAACACTCACACTGAATAACCTTAAGGTATTGTTGCTCAATGCTAGGAGCCTCAACAAAAACATCACTGCCTACAGGCACTGCTTACCCTGGAATGCATTGATAAACAGAATATCACAGAAACCTGGTTCAAGACTATTGAGAGCATTCCTATCAGTGCAGGGTTTAAACATCTACCACTCATTCATGTTGATTGCACTAGATAAGGTCAGTAAATGCTGCAACATCTTTATATTTTTAAAGCAAAATATCACCTCTAGGCTTGTTAGACAGGATAACAACCTGGAACTCCTCCACGCCCAACTTATCATTAATAAAACCCTTTATCACATTGTAGTAAACTGTAGAATTCCAGCTATGTCCCCCTTGTCCCATACTTCTTCCTGACTAGTGTAAAGTCCCTATGCATTAGATCAAGCACCTCCAGTTACCCTTCCATCGACTGGTAGACTTGTATAGCCCTAACATGTATGTCCAGAGATTTCTGAAATTCATAAATACAAACTCTCTGGATGAGTTAGTCCAAACCCCAGCTAGGGAAGACAAAATTGTAGACTTGGTCCTCACCAGTTTGAGACAGATGTGTTTCCCCATGTGAAAACTGAGGGATTACGTGAATAAATTCAACACCCCCCTCCAATCTTATCCAATCCAATCACTGCATATGCAGAATCTTTTAATGCCAAATTGCATGCACATATGAATAACTGCACCCGCCCAAGCAAATAAAATGCTAAAATTGAAAATAAACCCTAATGGCAGAACCAAAATATTAACAGGTTCTGCAGTAAAAGAAAAAAGTTCATTGTATGCAATAATAAATGTAAAAAACAAGCCAAAAGACCACAAATACAAAAACCAGCAAGCAGATCCAACAGGAAATCCGATGGTGGAAAAGCAATCATCCGACTCCACGGCAATATAAACACAAAAATGTTTAATAAATCCACATCAGGTACAAACAGCAAGGATTGAACGCTTTCGTCTCCACCCTGGAGACCTCTTCAGAATCAATTAAAACAAGAAAAAGGCGCTACTTTTATATACACACTAATAAAATAATAAGTCACAGTTAAGTTAATCACAATTACATTAATCACAGTTAAAATTAATGAACTGTTGTATCTCTAAAGCCCTTAAGGGTGTAACGTGGTAAGTTAAAAATGGTTTGAAAAACCACTCGTATCTACTGTATTCTTGTGTGTTAATTCAGATATATGATGAAAAGAAAGGAGCAATGTTATTAAAGTGCCATCCACATTCACAATGCCAAGTATTTGATATATAAATATGTAAAAATGTATAAAATTTATAATTAAATAAATAAAACAATGGCATGATCGTAGCATAGTATATACAAATGTTATAATACAATTTTGAATGTGTGTGCATCTATACTGGTAAGAATAAATATAAATACAAGTAAATATAAATATAAATGTAAATAATGTAACTGTTGTATGTATATGTATATATAAATGGATAATCGTGTAGATAAATGTATATGTATATATATATATGTATGTTGAAACAAATATATAAATTACATACTTATATACCTAATCTCTAATGTGAATAAATTACTATAAAAAATATATATGCACATAATTGTAGTAATTTAACATATATCCCATGAGAATCAATAATGATTATATTTAAAACTAAGGTGATGTACAGAATAGTATCAAATAAATAGTTAATGTATAAAACAATGTAATGTTGTAAGATGACAAGATGGTATAAAAAGATGGTATAAAATGGTATAAAATATGTGCAAGAGGTTGTGAGTATATATAATATATATGTTAAATAAATAGTATGTGTAAAAAATATATAGAGTAATTATATAATAAAACCGTGTATGAAAAAAGTTTGAAAAGTAACCTCCTAGTACAAAAGGGGGAAAAGTGGTATTATAGTGTGTAGGTATGTTTCTTTGGATCAGAAGCCAATAATTTTAATGCCGGTGTGATAGATATACAATCATTCAGCCCTTTTCCATTGCACGCATCTAATCTAAGCTGCCATATCATTTCCCTATATGCCAGTTTAGTTTCCCAATCACCCCCTCTATCAGGAGGCTCAACAATTTCCAGGACCCAGAATTTGAAATTGGCATTAGAACATACAATAGAATGCCTATATAATGCATTGTTTACATTCTTACGATTAATATCTCTGATGTGTTCATAATTTATCTATACATATACATACAACAGTTACATTATTTACATCTATATTTATATTTACTTGTATTTATATTTATTCTTACCAGTATAGATGCACACACATTCAAAATTGTATTATAGCATTTGTATATACTATGCTACGATCATGCCATTGTTTTATTTATTTAATTATAAATTTTATACATTTTTACATATTTATATATCAAATACTTGGCATTGTGAATGTGGATGGCACTTCAATAACATTGCTCCTTTCTTTTCATCATATATCTGAATTAACACACACGAATACAGTAGATAAGAGTGGTTTTTAAAACCATTTTTAACTTACCACGTTACACCCTTAAGGGCTTTAGAGATACAACAGTTCATTAATTTTAACTGTGATTAATGTAATTGTGATTAACTTAACTGTGACTAATTATTTTATTAGTGTGTATATAAAAGTAGCGCCTTTTTCTTGTTTTAATTGATTCTGAAGAGGTCTCCAGGGTGGAGACGAAAGCGCTCAATCCTTGCTGTTTGTACCTGATGTGGATTTATTAAACAGTTTTGTGTTTATATTGCCGTGGAGTCGGATGATTGCTTTTCCACCATCGGATTTCCTGTTGGATCTGCTTGCTGGTTTTCAATAATAAATGTAACTATCAAGATATCAAAAATGCTCTTGCTAAGCTCAGCAAGGAACTCTGATCCTTGATAAATCAACCAAAGCTAGATATGAGATAAAAATGACCACCCTGGCAAAAGACAACTACAAAGCATTCTTTAACTCTGTTATAAACATCAGAAAAAAATACCCAGCACTACACAGAGCTAATAGTAAATGATATCACATTCTTAGATCCTGAGGACATAGCCAGTTTACTAGCGGATAAATTTAGTTCTAACTTTATCCCTTCTCTCCTCCAATCACACACCTGCATCTATAGCCCCTCAACACGTCCTTAAGCACTTTGCAAGGCCATTAACATTGTTTTTATGGTGCTGGATGACATACCTAGGTTGCCTACTGACCAGCCTGAAACAGGTCCTGTCAAATCTTCTACAGAGGCTATTCAGTCTCAGTCTCCAAACAGGGTTTGTGTTGGATGACTGGAGGATGGAAATAGTCATTTCCCTGCACAAAGGTGGGGCATCAGTGGACCCAGGTAGACCCTTAAGGTCTGTCTAGCCTCATATGCAAGACTATGGAGAGGTGCATTATGGAATTAATAAATAAGGACATAGCTCTTGATGCAGACCAGTTTGGTTCTGTCAAGGTTATGTCCTGCTTAACCTAGCTCTTTATGAAAGTTACTGAAATAAAGGATGAGGAAAAATTAGTACATACCCTATATATGTACCTCGCAAATGTTTGACACTATCCTACACTCAAGTATTGTTGGGTAAACTGTCCCATCTAAATGTTATTTCCTATGAAACCCATTGAATAACATATTAGATCACAAACAGAACCCAGGAAATTATGGTGGGCAGCTTTACCTCTTCCATAAGATCTATCACTGGCCATGTACTCCAGAGATCAGATCTTGGGCCAGTAATCTTTGGCATTTACTTCTGAGAGATTGAAGCTAATATAGAGGGCTTCTGGCTGACCTTTGACTGTAAACGTGGTGCCATCATGAACTCTGCAAAGTACACCAGGGTCCTCAAAGAGGGCTTTTCTCAAATAAATAACTGGGGTTATAACCATGGACCAAAAATAAATGCCAGAAAATGTATAGTAGTCTCTTTTGTTAGGCATGAGATCTCCTGCAGCTATTAAATCAACAACACACCCTTGAAAATTGATTTGGTAGATAGGGACATGTGAACCCATGTGGACAACAAACTATCTTTTGATCACCATATATCCACTATTATAAGAAAGTACTTTTTCATTGTGCAGGTTATTAGTAAGGGTATGGCATCTAGGTCCAGGGATGTGATCATTCCACTCTATTAAGCACTTGTTAGGCCAATCAGTGAGTCTAGTGACCCCTTTGATATATACCTGTCCAAATACTAAATGCAACCTGATTGGGTACAGTGCTTATTCACTAAGAAAATTAAGGACCTAATTCATAAAAACTATACTCACCATCACTCCTCTTAGTGTTATACAGGGTACTGGGAGGATGATCTTTTGCCTCACATGCAGAACCTCAGCAGACTCTATCCTCTCTGATCTACTCCATGTCTGCAGTAATGGCATAAACACCCATTTAAGAGATCTTCATCTCTTCTACAACATAAGTCGAACATGTTGGAAGGATAGATGTGCATCACAGAGAATACCCCATCCTTGGAATCGTCCTCCTTTCCACATAAAGTAAAGTACATCATTTGCCCTCAAAAGTAATCTGGATGAATGGATGGGAAACACAATTTCATTCCTGGTATAGCATCCTTTTACTTTATGATTATGGGGAAAATGTAAATGTTCTGACCAGCTCCAGATTATTTGTACTTAAATTACAAGGGCTAAAACATAATTGGAATGGAGGGCTAGTTGACTAAAGATCATCAATGGTTCAGTAGCCTAGTAAGTACCTAAAAACCTAAGAACATGTTTGTTTTTGACATGTTTTATATCTACTGCTGTGAGTTACTAAAAACTGCAGTTTTGTTTGCAAGTGTGTGTTTTTGCAAATGTTGCAGTTTGTCAAATTCAGAAAGCCATTCTGACCCGAACTTAATCTTGTGTGCAAATGACAATATCTCTCACTCTCATTTCACGCTATTCCTGTAAAAGTTTCAGGGCAAAATACCTGTATAGCCTTGCATTTTATTGTGTATTGCATGACTTAGAAGTTGGGGAAAACAGACAACAGAGTTTCAGATGTGTACATCCTTTAGAACAGAAACATATGCACATTTTTATAATCTTTGAAGTTGACAAAAACTACCGTTTTCTGATGAAATAGTATTTTCAGACCAGACGTCATAAGAAAAGACCAGTGATAGGATTCAGATATATATATATATATATATATATATATATATATATATATATATATATATATATAGTATACTGAATTGTAAAGTCAACACCACTTACATGGCTGTAGAAGACAATTGCTGCTACTTAGCAATATAGAACTTCATCTGTGAAGCATTTGAAATATTCCAAAACAATTAAAATATTGTAGTCAGTTTCCTAGAACAATATGGTGTGATGATCCTTAGTCGATGGTTTAAGGTATACATACATGTATGCAACTTTATGTTCTTGACTCCACTGAATACGAGTAATTTTTTAAGGGTAGGGGGTAGAGTGTCAAATCCAGTGGAAAAAAAACCCTCCATATTAAAAAGAAATATAGGGGATTATATTTGTGATGTAATGGCAACTCAGTAAGTAAAACGTATATTCAGGACTTGTACTGCATACCCCATCATATTCAAACATTTTATGGCAGTGACATCTGTGAAACCCTACATCAATTACTTGTGAATAAAATGCCATGTGTCAGTCCCCTTTAAAATATTTTTACAAAGCTTTTAAAGAATCACAACAGGACACCGAGCTACATAATGCACTGTCATGCTACTCTTGAAAATTGTAGTGCATCTTGGTACCGAATTTGTCATTAGTACATCTCTACCTTAGACAGTGTCACCCTTTTTGAAAGTAAATTAACATTTAATCTCTGAATACGTGAAAATGTTTTAATGGTACTGACTAAATTGTTATGCTCTGCCTAGTCTGCTTACTCTACTCTGTATCCTGCACATTAACTACTGAGTGTTTAATTTGTTTTGTAAATGTAAATATCTGATTTATAGTGTGCTCCTTTGTGTTATCTCCATAAGTCTTTAAACTTGTGCATTGTGTGTGGTGTGCTTCTGCGTATTGAGGAAGGAATTTGCATAAACTAACTGAATATTTTCAGTTTTATGCTTTAATATGTATCATGATCTCCTTGTATGTTGCATTGTATGCTTTCTGTTTGCTACCATTTAGCCTGACTATGGGTAGAAAGGGTCCTGTACCAACCTACACTGTCAGTTGTACAAACAAAATGCATAAATAAATAAAATACACTCTCTTTCAACATATGAAGTTTTGGTGATACCAACATTGCAGTCACAGGAATGGTGCTTTGTCTGCTGAAGTATTTGTGATTTTGCTTCCAATGCAATACCAGCTCAGTATAGATACATTCTGGACATGTGAAACATACATCACCCTGAAAAAAGTGGCATATCTACCCCAGTGCAAACAAAGTATAATGCACTATGTCAGAGTACAATAGTACAGTGATTGAAATTCTTCATTTGGTATCGGTGTATAAAAGCCACATGTCTGCCTCATTTAGTTGAGATTTCCTAACAATAATTTCAGGGAATGACAACCAGGCACCCAGCTCAAAATACATGTATTCGAATTCTGTCAAGGGTATATCCTGTCTGCTTACTGCTTAACCTAGCCAACTTCTTCATGAAGGGTACCGAAATAAAGGATGAAGAAAAATTAGTACATGTCCTATATCTGGACCTCACAAAAAATGTTCAACACCATCCTACATTCAAGTATTGTTGGTAAACTGCCCCATTGAAATGATCATTTCTATGAAGCTCTACCTCTTTCAAAAGATCTATCAGTCGCTGTTTACCCTAGAAATTGCATCTTAGGCCAGTCACTGAAATCTAGTCTTTGTGATTTCAGTGCTCCTCAATTCCAACACCAGAACATTGCCCCTCAGTACATGGAGTTTTGAAGTTGTCAGATTTGCAGTTACACAAATATATTTTTGCCTGGTGAATTATACAGGATTTTTACTTCTGATACAATGCACACTCCATAAAGATACATCATGGACATGTGTTGCATACCTCATCTGTAACATAGGGCATAGTACCATAGGTCATATATTTATCCCAGTGAAAACTAAGTGTAATAGAGCATGCTATACTGTGGTATTTAAATGGCTCTGAAACCCTTTATTTAGTATTTGTGTATAAAAAGTCATCTGTTAGTCCCCTTTGGAGTTTCTTAACAAAAATTATTGTAAAAAACAATGGGATATTCACTGAAGGTTGGCATTCTACCTTTAGGTTTTTCATTGTAATGTAATGCTTAATTTGACTTCATGACATTGTTATACTGAGTATGCAGTTTTGACAGAAATAGAATATGCTGGCAAGACAGATGTATAACTCAAAGTATCCCCACGCTTTGGAATAGGTTTCCTATCTATATGAAGCAGAGTACATTGTACATAATCCTATACAAATGTAACCTTGACCATTGGATGGGTTATCATAAATTCATCCCTGAGCTGCATCATGTCTCTTATAGACAAAGATAGACAGTAAACATTCCTTAACTAACATAAGCTGCACATAACTTTTTAGCAACCTTCTAACCAACGCACATCCCACTTAAGTTGCACATTTTACAAGGAAATGCAATTGGGCTACGTTGCATGTCTAGGCTTATAAAGGCCCTGGTGTTCATTGCCCTAGTATATACCTATGATGATGCCAAGCTGATGGTCATCACAAAAATGTTGCTTTCCCAGTTGAATGACATAAAGCTTTTTTGATTTAGTGACAGCTGAATAAAGATGTGGTCTGGAGATGTGCTGCATACATCAGTCTGAGCAGTAGTCATATACCCATAATGTTACCTGAAAATAATGAAGCATGCAAATCTGATAGTGAAGTACTTGTGAAACCCTGCATTTGGTACCTATGTATAATAGGCTATATTCCTTCATTAAGACTTCTTCATAAAACTTTGATTAAATGACAAGATACCAAGGTAGAAAATGCATCTAAAACTACCATTCTGCCGTAAGGATTTCAGAGCAGGTCCGTGCTGAATTTGGCTTTCATGCCTTGAAACTCTTAATACAGAGTTTTTGTGATGTCAAGCTTGCAGTCGCAAAAATTGTTGCTTTTTCTTTGGGAATATATAGTGTTTACCCTTTATGTAGTCACAACTCAAATATAAATTCTGTACATGTGCCCCTTATTGCACCCTGAGCAATAGCTGTTTATCCACATCTTATGTAAATGAAGTAAAATGCAGCATTCCATGCCATTTTCTAAAATGAATGTGTGTCTCAAACTCTATATATTTTGGTCAAACATTCACAGATTTGTCTTTAATTGCTTAGAAAGGCAATGCACCTAACACTGTCATTCTACCTCCAGTAATTTATTTGTAGCTTAATCCTGAATTGACTGCAGCACATGGAAGTTTGGCTGTTACATATTTGCAGTCACAAACATATCATTTTATTTTGTGAAATAAGAGACTTGTACTGCTAGAGTACTGACATCTGAGCTCAGAGAGATATATTCTGGTCATGCACTACATTCCTGACCCTGAAAAGAAGGGGTATAGCTACCTTAGTAAAACCAACACATCAGACTGTGCTTGTGAAATATCTGTAAAATCTTACATTTATCTCCTTTGTATAAATGGGCATATGCCACTTCCCCTTTGAATGTTTCAATTAAAACATTCAGGGAGTTATTCTTGGACAGTCAAGTATAAAATGCAGCTAAAATACCAACACACCTTGAGGGATTTCACTGATTCTCAGTGTTTAAGTACATGTCATTATCCCATCAGAAAAGGGTAAAATTACCATTTTCATATTTGTTCACAATGTTTTTTTTCGTGACACTAACTGTAAATAAAAAAATATGTACATTATTTTTCTAAACATAAAATGTACATGTATCAGCACATATTTCCCTTTCTCAAAAGAGTAGGAGGGCTGTAGCATGTCTAGTTTTCCTACTTTTTTTGTGTGATACTCTGAACTATGCTTCTGCAGAATGAGTAATATTATATTCAGGGCAGTAACAGAATGTTTCTGATACCCCTCATGTTTAAGGAACTAGCAGACTAATCCCTCCACCATTTTGTTGAGACCTTTTTTTGGTAGTAAATTAGCTGGAAGTATCTGTCTGAAAGATGAAAATTGACATTCCACTAGATAGATGACATCAGCTTTTACTGTTGTACCTTTCTTTAATCTCCTATACGAGTCTGCACTGTAATGATATTTCTATATGTACCTTTTTTCTGATAAACCCTATTATTTCTATAGCTGAAAAGAAGTTTTTGGTAACACTTTCTCTTTTATTAATAGTCATAGCTTCTGAGTGTGTGATCAGTTATATCTTCTCCACTGTGTTTGTTGTATTGGAAAGCAGCATATGTTGAGCTTTAGACTGTCATACTGCCTTGTGCTGCATTATAATTTGGTCCCTTTGCATGGTGGTAAGCATATATACTTTTTTAACCTGGCATGCTACTTTATCATTGTCAGTTATCAGCTACATAGGAGATGTTTTTTGCTGGCATTAACAGTTAAAATAAAAGTACACATTCTAGGAAGCATTTTATTCTGTTGGCAGTCCTGTGTTTTTCATAACACAACACTATCCCCTGGACATTCTTTCCATTATTATATTTTAACCAAAACATCCCATGGTGATTTCATGCTGTTACGGAAAAACGTGTTGTCTCATGATTATTCTTCACAAAATGCTTATTAACTTGCAGTCTCTTCACAAATGAGTCAAATAAAATGTTTATAATATGTTTATGTTAAAATCAAAAGGTAAAATAGATGCATGATTATGCAGAATATAGTTTCACAGAAGTTGTAGCTTTATATTTCAAGTGTCTTACAACTGCATACTCTTTATTAGCAATTTATAGAGTACTGAGAGATAATTGAAGGCAATGTAAGTGCTGAAGCCGTTAGGGGATGTTACTATGTTTAAAGATAATTGGTTTAAGATTATTAATGGAGGAAAGAAAGAAAAGCAATGTGTCAGGAATCATTTGTAAGCTCTGGCCTTCTCCAGCTGGGGTATATCATTGTAAGGATGGTCTATAAAGATAGTGTGTACTGGTACTTAATGTAACAAGGTCAAAAGATAAGATTCTTAGGCCAGATGGTTTAGGTTTTAAAAAGGTATATTGTCAAGTGTTCATGTGAAGCTCTAAGCAAGGATCATGAGAGCATATAATAGTTGCCGTATACTATAAAGAATTCAAAGGATAGCTCTGCTACAACTAGACCTATCACAGAGCGTTTTGTTGACTGCCTGCGTGAACGCGTTAATCCGCTAGCACTCTACGAGGATAATGGTGATGTTATGAAACACTCTGAATTCAGCTTTGATAGAGAAGAACTACGTACAGCTCTCGATAAGATTGAAACGTATTTATTGAAATTGAAACGCCTACAGTCTCAGCGACTGCACTTCGACGTCTGCATACAGAGAAAAATAATTCCTAGGGGGTTACGTGTTTTAAAGATGCCGACAACCGGCACAACCTATCCAGAGCTGCTGTATCAGTGGCAGCAGCTCAACATTGAGGTTAGTCTGAAGTATATGGAACTGTTAAATAACTTCTTTTTACCTGTTGAGGGATCATTGAGATCGCATGTTGTAGAGCAGCAGAAGCTACTCTATGAGCGATTTCCAGAGAGACTATTGGATGATAGTTTTGGTAACATTCTAGATAATATCAGCCAATATGAGAGAAAGCTTCTCTCACAGAAAAAACACAAGTTACAACGAGACATCTCAGACTTTAGAATGGGCCATATCTTCACTTGGCCGAGAATTACAAGAACAGCTACTAGTTTTAATAGCTCAAATGTGGTCAGTGATGTGGTATCTAAAACTGATGATAAACTACATTCTAAGACTCAGTCTATAGACATTGCGCATTGCAAAGTCAACTACACTCAGCGACCTACTGTAGTTCGTGAAACTGAGTCTGTTAAGGATGTAATGACTGATTAATCTAAAAGTATTTTAAATGTTACATCTGTCACTAATAACAGCAGCATTGATTGTACATCAGATGTTATAATAGTCTCACATGGTACAGATAAGTCTACTGAGGTAGCTCCTACCCCTGAACCTATTGTAAGGAGTAAAATTAATACATCTTTGAGACAAACATCTAATAATTGTGTTGGTACTTCCAAGACAACTGACATTCCTGTATTCAATCTTTCCCATCCTTTTCCCATCAGGATAGTACTACTGACATATATAGCTCCTGCTGTGTTCGTTTCCTCCTGACTGATTTTGCCTATTCAATAATTTAAAATATATTGATTTGTTAAAAGCTGTATAATGTCAGAATTCTGTATGCATGAAATTGATAAGAAAAGGCATAAAATATGAAGATTTTCGTTATTCTGGGATACTGATCTAAAATTTTGTGAAGGTGGTCTCCCAGCACTGTTTATTGCATAAACCAGTACTTTTGCACATCCTGAAGTGTTCTTGACTCGACTAAAAAGGTAAAACTCTCTGTTATATATTTGTGCACTTTAACAATGCTAAAGTTAATTAATTATGATGTTGTATTATCCTTCTCTGGATTTAACTCATCTTTCACATTTTATTTATTGTGATTTATTTTTCCAATAAGCATCAGACTAGATTATTTGAACTAATTTGGAGTGTTTTCTTTCCTTTTGAATAAAATCCAGATTCAGTGTTGTCCGTTTTCATCTGATTCAACTGCTGGGGACACTGATTCACTCTCAGTACCTGTAAATCTTCAGTTCCAGGGCTCTGACCCCTCCTGTACCCATAATTCTTCTCCTGCCTTAGAATATCTCTGATCTCCTTTGTGCCTGAACAGTGTGGTCACAAGGGCTATGATCTCTGTTTTGATAAGCCTTTTCAAAAATCTTACTGGTTTAACCATATCTGCTGCTTTGCACCTTTCCTTCTGTACCCATTTTTCTTTTGGTGAGTTTAGTTACCATTTAAATATGAATTATAGATAGATTTAGATAGTTATTAACATGGTCTGTAGCATTTAGGATTAAGATTTACAGTTAGGGTTAGTTATAGAGTAGCATTTTTTTTTCAATTTAAGGTTAAGATTTCAGTTTAAAGTTACTCATAGTGGGTTGTGTGACTTTTTTCTGGACTTGTAGCTTAGTTATCTATATTGGTTTAGTTTATTACAGTTATCTATGGCTGACAACATTTTTAAGAAATGTTCTAAATGTGGGCACAGAATTCCTCCACAATACCCCCACTCCGTGTGTGTCTGCGCTGGACACAGACTGTGAAGTCTATGCTCCTTTTGGCCACAAGGCCCTTTAAAATAAAAGGGACAAGTTAATCCTAAAATGTCTTCTTCCAGTGCAGCCAGGTGCCACGAGTAAAACAGCGGCATCCCCTTCTCCATCGATACCTTCAGAGAAACTTAAAGAAAAGGAAAAAAAATTCTCAAAACACAGACCATCTACTATGGAGAGCAAGACTCCTGAGAAAGGGCTTGAGAACGTCAGAAAAGGGTCTCCTGACCAAGCAGTTTCTTTGGGTTCAGCACTGAAAATACCAAAGTCTTCAGATCCAAAGTCCTCCCAGATCCGTTCTCCTTATCCTTATCTCCTTCTTTACTTGCAGACAGTTAGTCCTTGACTTCATTTTCCAATTTTCCAACAAGAACATCAGTCCAGGTCTTCCTGTATCTACTCTTCTTCCAGGTCTGTTTGTTTATAGAGGATCCTTATCAAAGCAGACAATAGAATGATGCAGAGGTTCCTGCAAATGCAGACACAGTTGGCGGGGTCCTCTTGGCTTCATCACCTCAGGTCGAGCAGAAAACAGTCTCAATGACCCCTCCACTGATGACTCCATTGCAAGTCTGATCTCTTTGGAACCAAAGCCCTCAGATCAAAACATTCCCAGCACACCTGTGTCTATGCTGATAGTACCTTCACTTCACTCTCCACTATTTGCCAGTTTCTCTCAACTCCAACATGGTTGCATCAGGATTAGAGTCAGAGCTGAAGCATCTTGGTCAGTGCCCAAGGGGTCAACTCTGGAACTTTAGGATCTGTCCCTCCCCTTTGGATCCTCAGCTTCGATAGGCAGGTTGGGGCCTCTAGAACCTTGTGCCCCCCCCCCCCATTAGAGAGATCTCCTTGACTCCAATTTCCACTTCAGCTTTTGAGGTTTTCTGGTGGGTTCTGTCCAAGCTAAGAGAAGAGATGCATCCATCATATTTGGATATGTTCCAACCTCGTATGTATACTGATTCGGACTCAACTCCTTCACATTGATAGAAACAGTTAATTCCCAAAAGCCTTAGGGAATTTATCTCATTGAGTTCCCAGTCTGATTCAGACTGATCACCAGATGTTCCCCAGCTACAGGTTCATAAGAAGCAGCCTTGCTTATGGAGGGGCTCAGATTCCTTACTGGAATCTGTCACAAAAGACACTGATCTGGATGAAAGAGAGGTGTCCCCTAGATCCCCCTTTGGAGATGGCACCTTTGGTGAAATTCTAAAATTCTTGAAGCAGAAAGGGGAATGGTCCACCAATATATACCTTCCTTGGAAGAATCTGTGTTCCTGGAGGATTTTAGACCTGGCTCTTCTGTCTGGGTGGTTCCACCTCCTGACACCCTTATTGATTTGGTGGTGCAGTGGGCCTGGAAGGAGCTTGAAACAGCAGAGCCAATTCCCAAGAAACAGGACAAGATGTTGGCGGCACTGGAGGACTACAGATGCTATGGGTTATAGCAGCAGCCGTAAAGAAAGAGCTGTCCAAAAAGTATGTCTGTCCACCCCCTAATAGGAAATCTAAAGCTTTGGACAGATTTGGCGAATGGACTTCCACTTCAGTGGCTTTTGGGAGTGCTGAACTATCTTGCCCATATTGCAAGTTTCCAGAGAGAATTGACCAAGGTGATCAGAAATTCTCTTTCAAATAATTTGCCAGTGGATATCTAGAAGAACATGGAATCCTAAATAATCTGCCTTAAATTTGTTTTCTAACATTTCCATGTATCTGCTTTCCAGTGCAGCTAATGGAATGGGTAGAGTAGCAGGTATGGGCATAGAGCTATACTGCCATGCCTTGATGCAGTTGTGTGATTTTGTGAAAGGCTTTAAGACATCCTTCCTTAATGCCCCCTTTGATGGTTATACTGTGTTTGGACCTAAGGTTAAGGAAACAATCACCAGAAGCAAGCAGGATGGTAAGACCCTACCTGCAGTGGGAATCAGCTTCTCTACTCCTCAGAAGACCTTCTCAAGTAATCAGCTAGGAGGCAAGAAGATGTGGTTCAGGAAATCGCAAGGTTTTAATCCAGATGCTTTCTTGGACAAACCCTACTGTGGTAGAGGAGGGAGGTAATTTTTAATTTTCCCTTATCTGAGAAATCCTTTCAGTGCTCCTGAAGGGTTGCCTGACTGCTGCACTCTGTTTACAGTCAGGGGATGCTTATCCCTACACTTTCAAGCCTGGCAGGCCATCCCTTCAGACTCTTGGATGGTGAAGATAGTAACCAGAGGATGCACCATTTCATTTCTCTCCTCTTTTCAAATGAAAACAAGGATTCCCTTGGTACCAAAATAACAAATGGAATCTGCAACAGCATAACTCAAAACGCTGTTTGAGAAAAGGGCCATCTAGCAGGTCCCACCAGACCAAATAGGATCAGGAGTCAACTCCATGTTCTTTTTAGTTCTAAAGACAGGTGACCCAAGGCCTATTCTGGACTTAAGTCATCTAAATTAATTTGTGAAGCAGACAAAATTCTAGATAGTCACAGTTCAGTCCATTTTACCTCTAGTCAGGAAGGGCGACTGGATGTGCTTAGTAGATTCCCAAAGATGACACTATCATTTAAAGATAATCAGACTGTCCAGGAGATTCCTTCATTTCAGGCTGACAGCCAATCACTTTGAATTCACAGCTCTGCCTTTTGATCTCTCCACAATTTCCCGAGTGTTTACCAAATGCATGTCAGTAGTGTCAGCCTATCTGAAACTGCAGGGGTTCCAGGTGTTCTTGTATTTGAACGATTGGCTCCTAACTGCTTTGACCACTGATGTATTAATCCGGCAGAAAGAGACCTTTTACTTCACAACATGGAGGTCACCATGAACCTGAGAGAGAACATACTGAGTCCACCTTGGCCCATAGAAAATCCATTGGATGCCACCTGGACACAACTCAAATAACCACCCTATCACAGCCCAGAATTCTTTCCATTTAGCAAGTAGCAAACCAAGTATTGTCTCATCCATCAACCCAAGCAAAATAATTCTGAAACTTATAAAGGTTATGGCTTCTGCAATCACCTTGACCCCTCTTTCCAGATTTCACATGAGAGTTCTTCAATGGACTGTCTCATTCCAGTGGTCCCATCTTTATATCTGCCCCCTCAGCATCCCAATCAGACTATATGCACCTATGTGCAGAGCTCACATCAGATGGTGCATTGCATCCACAGAGTTGTTAGAAGAACATCCATTCTGTCTTGCAACTTCAACAGCTGTGGTTACCACAAATGTTTCACTTTTATAGTGGGGGGCCATTACAAAAGGAAGACTGTTCAAGGTACTTGAACATCATTAGAGATCAACCTTCCCATCAATAATGTCCTGGAAATGAGAGCAGTCCTATTTATGTTGCAGGCTTTCCAAGACTCTCTGCCATTGTGTGTGATTTCAGTTCAGCCAGACAACATGTTGGTAGTCTGGTATATCAGCAAACAGAGAGGAACCAGATTTTATCCTTTATGTCAAAAAGCCAGGAGAGTATGGCAATGGATGACACCTTCCCATTGCTTTCTTTTAGCACCCCATATCCATGGGACTTCATGTACTAGCCAACAGGTTAAGTAGATGTATTCTTCTGCTTCATTACAGGTCCCTCAATCAGACAGTGATGAATGAAATCTTGCTGCAGCCTGTGTGTTTACAACCTATTACTACCTAAACAAGTGCAGCAATTGCTTTGTCCTAATCCCTCCTCATGGTCAGTCATCAAGGGACCCACTGATCCGCAGTCGGCCCTGGATCTCATTTATGCCTTTCCCCTTTTCCACTGATGATGAAATGCATTCAGAAAGCCAAAAGGTGCAAGGTGAAAGTAATCCTCACTGCTCTTTATTTGTCTTGACAAGTCTAATTTAAGTATCTTTTGTCTCCCCACCTATGCCCTCCCTAGACACTGGCTTGCAGCTGAAATCTCCTATCCCATACATCTTGGCATCTACTCCCAGACTCTGAGACCTTGAAGTTAACCACTTGGTTCCTCCAATTTTAACGACGATCAGAGACGCCATGTTTTTGGACAATGTAGTACATATCCTTACAACTTCACAGAAGTGTAGCACCAGGAAAGTATAGCGAAGTAATTGGAAAAGATTTTCCATTTGGGCTACAGAAAAGGGTTTACACCATTATTTTGTGCCTTTCCTTCCTTTTTAGAGTTTTTGTTGGAATTATTCTAAAAAGGTTCCAGCTTTTTTCACTGTCAAAGTACAACTCACAGCCATTTCTAATGTTCATATGGGGCACAATGAGACTTTCCTATAGCCAATTAAAAAAGGTCTAAGGCTTTTCTTAGAGGGACTTTCCTTCTTTGACACCCTGTAATGGACCCACTTCCTCCAGTGGGTACTCCAGTGATACTTACACAACCTCCTTTTGAATCGTAAGCTTCTGTAGACTTAGTTTTTTAACATGGAGGACATTTTTGGTGGCAGTTACTTCTGTAAAGAGAATTTCAGGGTTGTAGGCCCTTTCATGCAAACAGCCATATCGTTATTTTCTTAATCCCTCCTTTATTCCAGAGGTGGCATCGAAATCCAATATAAACCAGTCCATTAATCTACCAGTTTTCTTTCCAAAGTTTTCAAATAAGGGAGAATATACATTGCATTTGTGTGATGTTTACAGACAACTTACACAGAGCTAAAGATTTCAGGAAGTCTGATTAATTGTTTATTGCATTATCCAAAGATAAACTAAAATATGGTGTTTCCAAGATAACTCTTTCAAGATAACAAATTGGGTTCATCACTCTTGCAGTATTCCTAACGAAAGGGATCTGCTGCGAAGGATACCTCAATGACTATCCAGTATACCAAAGCCTTTAGTATTGACAGATGCCGTATGTCACACATATACTCCCTGCACAGGGAGAGGACCATAAAGGTTACATACAGACTCGCACACTTCAGAACTTCTTTGCTGTCAGTCTGAACACCATCATTTAACGTTGGTCTGAATGCCTTTCTTCTGTTATGGTTACCGAGTCATTTTTCAGATAAGTGCCCCTTTGGGGTTCTTTCTTGTCTTGTCTTTTATTTTTAGTGTTGTTTTTATGTCATCCAGAAAGGGAAAATGTCAGTGTGGGTGTCAGATTCCCCATACAGATCATCACAACCAGTGTCTCTTTTGTCTGTGTGCTTCCTACGTTCATATGTAGTGTTCTGTCTGCTAAGCCTTTGTTCCCAAGACCCTACATAGTCGCCTCTCCTCCTTGTCTATTTACGTTGAAAATCAACATCTTAAGCTGTTGGCTCAGAGTGCTATAGCAAAGTCTTTCCATCCTGAGGGCCAGCTGTTGGCATGGAAAAAAAACAAAAAACTCTGGTTTCATACGTCTGCTGTCTAGCCTTTTCCGGGACATCTCTCTTGAGGATAGTGAAAGCCAGGATGATCGTCTGGTCATTGGTTCAGATTTCTTTGACATGACCCTGTAGAAGGCAGGCATGGATCTGATTTCCCACACATCGTCAGAGGCTTTCCAAGTATATGCTCCAGATGTTGAGGGGAAATTTCAACTGATTATATTAGAGGGACCAAGGGAAATTCCGCAGATCTTAGTGAGAGAGGAGATCCCTAGTACGCTTATTGAATGTTGACAAGGGGCTGACCCTCCCATAAGTTTTCATTTGGATGTCCAGCAGAAAAAGAAACAGAAAACCAAGCATGTTTCCCTTTCAGTTAAGGATCCCCAGCAAGAATGGCAGGATTTTACTTGGGGGCTGTTTAGAACTTTAATGGATTTAAAGCCTCTTCATGAGGTCTCTGTGCCTGCCTCTCCCTGCTCTACCACTCCTCTTAAATGGCTTAGGGAGCAGGATTCCTCTGATGAGGATCAGGATTTGGGGGATGAGTGATTGGCCTACTCTTCTCAGATCCTTTCCCCCTTAGACTGTGGTTCAGAGGAAGAGGATTCTATTAGCCCAGATTCCCCTTTAGAGGAACTCTTCTTTGGGTACATTATTTCCTGTATGATGGAATTCTTTAAGTGGAATGGTTCTCAGGTTTCTGTATTGTAAGCTCCTTCAGATGGTGTCTCCCACACCTTCTCCTCTTCCTCCAGTTCTGGATGCCCTCCTGGATATCTTTTCCGCAGCTTCTGTAGCCCATGATTCTCAGCCTCTATCTCCTAAGAAACCTGACTAATTTTAGAAGGTACTCTAAGAAAATAAATAAAACTCCAATCAACATGGATGAAAATTAACTATAAACCTTAATAAAACAGAAAACATAGAATAAAGAGATAAGCTCTTTCACATCTTCTGCTTCAGATGATAAAAAAATACTAAAGGAAGAGCATTTCAAAATCTAATAAGGTCCAATCACTAAAACACATACAGTCAGCTATTACACTAATAAAAGAATCAACCAGTCAGGTGTTCACTATGAGCCAAGCCCCTAAAAGTATAATTCAGTGACATGGGGGGGTGGATTTCAACACTGGCTTTATTAAAATCATCTCATTCAATCCTGGTGGAAGTGTGCTTGTAAAAGTAGTATCCAACGTAGCTCATGGCATTCTGTTCTATTATTCTGATCTCCACCCCACATATTCAATGAAGTCAGCTCCAGCATGAAAAACTTGAACGAGTAATCACTACCTCATTCCATTACATGCTTGGCCAGGGCATTGGTTACTTTCTTTTTATTTATATCATTTATATGCTCCATAACCCTTTATTTTAGTGTGCAATTAATTTTACCAACATAGAAGGCTCTGCAGATAGTACAGTTTACATAATAAACCAGATCTTTACTCTTACAGTCAGCATAAAAGTCTGTCTCTATTATAAAGTCAGTATTGGGTTGCAGAAATGAGGTGTTTGTTAGAATATATTTACATGCTCTGCAAGTGCAATATATTTAAAAGTCCCTTTTCAATCAGAGTGAACTAAAGTCTCTTGTCAAGTTATTCCAGTAGCATAACTGTCATTTAAGGGAAAGATTATTCCTAAAACAAAACCAAGGAGAATCATCAATAACATTTCTGATGTCAGGGTCAGGTTGTAAAATAGACCAATTATTTGTCAAAATAGTACATACTACATTCACATCACTTGAATAGGTGAGACAAACCCTTTTCTTACATGTACCAGCAGAAGTAGCATCTCCAAGATTGTCATTCCTTGATCTTTCAAAAATGTAGGGTCTTCCATCACTACCCCTCATACAAAGTACCTCATTCATGCACCGTTCAGTCTTATGTAATTTATAATACTCAAGCTAGAAATTGATTCTTAAGAAGTCCAAAAGCTGAAACTAGGTCATTGCCATCGACATGTAACCTCATTATTCACAGGAATTGTCCCTTCATAACATTTTTACTAATATGACAAGGATGCATACTGGTTTTGTGTAGCAGTGTATTCCTGTTACAAGGTTTCCTGTAGAGATGAGTGTGTCAGCATCCCAGTGGTCCCTTATCAACTGTAACATTGAGGGAGTCTATATTTTCATGAGAAAGGCAATAACTAAACCTGAAAAAATCAGTTGTCTTTTGTAAAAAAAAAAAAAATGAATAAAACTATTCAAGCTCTGTTCTGTTTCTTTCCATATGAGAAAGATATCATCCACAAATCACCTGTACAACAGGATATTCCCCACAAAAACATTATTATGTAATACATACTCCTGTTCCCAGCATGCATGAGTCAAGTTGGCATAAGCGCCCATCGCATCTCTTGTCTGCTGGATATAAAAGTCATTGTTGAAAACAAAATATATTATTTTCAAGTACAAGTTCAATTAATTCACATAGCAAATTGACCTTACTGGCCAGTCAGTATTGTTACCAAGGAATTGCCTCACACAATCAATGCCCCAATCATTGGGTATTATGTAAACAGTAAAGCTACATCTAATGTGACAGAAGCATAGTCATAATTCCTATCATATTGATCATTCCAAGAAAAAAGCACCTGTAAGGAAGACTTAGTATATTTAAGTACTATCACTGCTTTATAGAGTGCAGGTCTAAGTTTCTTCTCTACAAAGATTGATAGAGATTCTGTGACCCAACTGCAGCTGGATACAATAGGAAGCATAGGTGGTCGCACAGGATCCTTATGCACCTTAGGCAGGCCATATAGTATTGGAACAATGGGATGTTCAGTATGAAAATATTCATGTAGTTCCTCACTAATCTGACCTGTCATATGTAGGGTGTAGACGAGCATATGTACTTTATCAGTAATGGCTTTAACCAAATGTCCAGAGATGATGATATAAGTTTTGACATCATTCAACATGTAATGCATCTGTTCAAAGTAGAACTGCTTATCCATAATTACTATTCCCACACCTTTAGCTGCTGGTCGTAACTCAAGGTGGGGGGTATATCTTAACTCTTCTAATGCAGTAACCCTGTTGAGGTGTTAAATTATAGAAATAATGTTTGTTTAGTTGTCAGGGAAGAACATATCTGTTCTTCACAAATGCCCAGAAAAGCTTCAGTAAAAGGCTGGGTAATTGGAGGTGAAGCTGCTCGGTTTCTTAAAATTATTAAAATCATTAGATTGTTCAGGATACATTAGCGATAAAGAAACATTCCTTGCAAAAAGTCTCAGGTCTGTTAAAACCTCACTTAATTCAGATGTTCTTGTAGGTACTAAGGAAAGACCATTGTTCAATACACAAATGTGTTCATCACATAAGACAAAAGAAGATATATTAAAAATTTGATGCCGTCTCCTCATGGTCATAGTTATAGCTATGTGAACAAATTTCTGCACTATACAAGTGTTTGTATAAATTCAAAACATTGCAGTTGGATAATTATTTTTGGGAAAATTTGTGGAAATTTATGCAAGGTGTTGAGGCTAATTGACCTTTTCACCACAAATATTTGGAGCTTTTTGACCATTCAGGTTTAGAACTCACCAAACTACTTATCAAGGAAAATGAAAGGCATCTGGTAAAATACAAACAGGATATCACAAAATTGGTTGATTCAATTACTGCTGATTTGGACTTTCACAAGTATAAGTCCCAGTTTAGCAACACCTTTCAAGCTATTGACAATAAACTTATGGAAGTTAAAAATAAAACAGATAAGAACTTAATTAGGGATGACTTGGACTATAGTAACAGAAGAGTGAATCCTGTTCCACCAGGTACAACTAATAAGAATAAATTTGTGGGGCCTTAGTACACCAACAACCATAAGTAACAGCACACTCTGATATCCCTTTAGAGGAAGCTCCACTGAGAAGGTCAGAGAAGCTGGCTCCATCACTCCAACACCTACAAGTTGGGGAACTCTCATCCGTATCACAGGTCCAAGAAGTCATGGAACAAGAAGAAAGGTCGCACAAATCTGAATCAATAGTGGTAACCACAGGTTCTACTGATGTGAATGCACAACTGTGATTCCAGATACTGTTGATATTAATTCATTTTTCGGTTACCACATTTATAACTTTACAGAAATGTTAATTGGCCCTGAGCACCACAGTTTGTTTTTGAAGGGGTTCAACTTTATACTTTATACCAAGCCCAAGGTGGAGGACTTAAATTTTTTTACCAGAAAGCTCAATTTCCAAATACTCTTTGGGGATGAAGGCAGTAGTAGGACACCTGAGAAATTCAAAAGGAAGAGTATAGCTAATCCTCCTTTGCACCCTGCCATTAATATATTTGAGAAGCAATGTGAAAGAGAAATTCGAGGTGGTTGCAAAGTAATACTAAACTATTTTTTAACCTTTCAGTCCAAGAAAAGCAACTTCTCTAACAATTCACTAACAGTCATAGCATTAGATGTATGAAACCAGACAAAGGTTAGGGTGTCTGGTTATCATGAATTATGTGGACTGCTCATGGTGCATGTTTAATCTTTTGCATGATGACAGTGTTTACAGTGTTGTTTCCATTAATGAAATTAACATAGCTTATTAGAGCTATCAAAGTGTCTCTTGATGAGTTACTGCTTTTTGACAAGATTTCACAAAGTCTTTGATTTTCTTTAGAATGGGTTTTCTTTTTATTCCAAAGATTTTTGGCAAACCCCCAAATCCACAACAGTACCTCTACTCTGCCTTTATGCCCAGTTGTTGCAGCCAGTGGGTCAGTCTCAGAGCCACTGGCTAAGTTTATTAATCAGAAACTGAAAAATCTTTTTGTTTCCTTCATGCACATTATAAGAGACTCATGGGATATCTTGGAAATGTTGAGGAGAATAATGGCCAAGATGGACTACCTGTTGGTCACCTGTGATATGCAAAGTGTATTTACTGTAATACCCCACAACGTGTGACTTGAATGGTTTGGTGAGATTGTAACATAGTTTGGCCTACTCTTTGAGACTGACAATGACTTGGTTACTGAGTTCATGGACTTGGTGTTATGTAACTTCTTGACGTTTGAGGGGGAATTTTTCAAGCAGACTCTTGAAATGGCCATGGGGGCTGCATGCATCCCCATATTTGCAAATGCTGTCCTTTTAAGATGGGAACTTAATTTACTTTTTACATTTTCCTTATTTCAAAATTGTGCTGGTTATTTCAGATACTTGGATGAGGTATTCATCATTTGGGAAGGAACCATTGATGAACTTTGTTTTTTATTTCACAGTTGCAAGAAAGTACCAATTTTCTCAAGTTCACATTCTCTTCTCTTGCAGATGTGACCAGATTAGTTATCTGGACATTGATGTTAGGTCCGAGCTACACGCTCTGGGGACCTAAACCTTGTCACCACAATAAACAGAACATGCTGGAGGGATAGATTCCTGTCCCAGAGACTTCCCATACTCTGGAATAGACTACCTATCTATGTCAAACAGAGCTCCTCATTAGCACTCTTCAAGAAAAATCTTGATGATTGGATGGGAAATGGGAAATTCACCCCAGGGATCACTTCTGTGGCTCTGCTCAACAGGGATACAGGAAAATAATTTTCTTGGGTGGCGAAAGCCAGGGTACATTTTTTGGCTAGGCTTGTATGGGCCCTAGGGCCGATAGACTAGTACCTATCTATGAAAGGAGTAAATGATAACTTCAGTACAAGAATTTTCACGAAGCCAACTTACTGCAATACTTTTCTCTTTCTTACTAGTTGCCACCCCCTCCATCAAAAGAAGGGGGTGGTGAAAAGTCTGTCTATTCGAACATAAGAGTCGACATCTGATGATGCCATTTGTCTTGAACAATTCGACTTTTTAAGATCAATGTTTCTGGATCGTGGATATCCAGCAGCACTCCTAGATTCCATTGAGAATGAGATATAGATTGAGAGAAACAACAAAAATAACCCATCATTAAAAGTGGGTTGAATCAGCTAGATAAGAAAGACAATTCTACAAGCTTTGATGGGCAACTTAATATGATTTTGCATTATACCTTTGATGTTAAAAACATTGAAAAGATCATGCAGAAGAATTGGTGTATGCTACAATGTGATAAGAATATTAGACAGCTTTCTCTATCATTGCCGTTGTTTACTTACAAAAACAAATCTAACATTAAATCTCTGTTGGAGAGGGCCATTGATTATCCTAAGAGAATACTACCTACTAGGAAATGTGGGCACTGCCACTGGTGTCATTACATAAATATTTGCTATAATGGCACCCATTTAAGTAACTTGGACACTTCTGGGCAGTGTGGATTTTTAAATTGTTTTTCATAAAAGTAGTATATCTGGCTACATGGTCATCCTGCCCTGCTTTCTGTGTGGGAAAAACTAAGAATTCTTTGAATGAGTATTTATCAGCACATATATAGTTTTCAACGTAAAGATAAGAAAAGTACACTGGCCAGACATTCCATTGGGTCTGCTGGTTTTATTAAGTTTAACTTTTTGGTTCTTGAATAAATACAGATTCTTTAATATGCAGGTGACTGGCAGAATAATCTGCTTCACTGGGAAATGCTCTGGCAGTTAAAGCTGGATGCTACCACCTTTACCGGTTTCAATGACAATATTTCTAGAAGCAGTGAATTAAACAGGAGAGCCATTAGATAATGATGTACTTTTTATTTTATTTTTTACTTGTTGGTTCAGGTGTAAAATCTGTATTTATTTGACTTTTATGGCACTTATTTTGATTTTCACTTTTGCACTGATGTCTGCAGATGTTGCTTGATTCCAAGAGGTGCCTACCCTGTTGCATATTCTTAAATGGCCTTCTGTGTGTTACATTCGCAGTTCTGATGGTGTCTCTGTAGTAGAGAGAAAAGCACTAAACTGTGGATGTTTTTAACTTTATTTTTGACATTAAATGCATCCTGGGACGTGTATTGAGGCTCGTGGTCGACTTAATGGTTGTTTTGCTGTTCGTAGTGTTTGTTTATTCCAGTACCAGAATTTCAGTCTTTGTTTCTTTGCATAAATTTATGTACAAGTGTCAACCTGCTGATCCTTCTGTGGTGTCTGTCAACTCTGACAAATCCCTCCAAGTTGTTGTCCTCTACCAAACTGCCAACTCAACTCCGTAAAACTCCCCTGCCAATCATGAGCGGACAGGTGATGTGCTGTGGTGACACCTAACCGGGAAAAGCTGAAAGAAGAAGAATGGCCATGGAGAGGCTGGGCAAGAAGGTTTATATGCTGCCTGTCTTTTAAGGCTATTAACTACCAGACTGATATGACAAGATATATTTTAGCCTTCCTTTCTCAAGTTTGTCAGGTTATTTCTGATCTTCCTGATTCTGTGGGAAAGGCTTTGGCTCTTTCCTTGATGGGTTCTACCTCTCACGTTGTCCACCATGCAATTAAATGCAGTTGTGATGCAGCTGATACTTCTTCAAGGGCTGCTGTCTTGGTTCTGTTATGAGGCGTTATTCTTTGCTTTGTCTTCAAGGTTTTATCTGATGACAGTAAACATTTTAAATCTCTCCAAGACAGGGGCAAAGTCTTGCACGAGTCGAAACATTTTGTTTCTCCAATTACAAAGTTTCAGAGTAACTACCCTTCCAAATCTGCTTTTTTCAGACAGTCTCTCCCCCTGCCCAACAGTAAAACGGGTTCTAGATGTGTACCTCCTACTAAATCTACACAGACCTGTATTTCCCAGAATCCTCCTTTTCAGAACAAGCCAGGTTCCATTTGACAATTTGCTTTTTTCCTCTCGGCCATCTTCCCTTGTTCCTTCATCTTTCCTGCCTCTTCAAAATTGTTTAAGGGTCACTCACATGGCTTTGGTTTTGTCCATTATCCGCCAGGTGTATTTCAAGTCTTGGAAGTCTCTCCCTTCCTTTCTGGTTATTTCTCGAACTCCTCAATAACAGCTTCCCTTCTTTCCAGAGGTGCTTCATTCTGTATTGGCCTAGGGCACCATTCAAACTGTGCCCCCTGCCCAAGAAGAGAGGGTATTTTATTCCAGAATGTTTCTGGTTTCCAGGAAGGAGGGGCAGCTGGAAACCAATTCTGGACCATTGTCAACTCAACACCTTTCTCAAGTTCTCCTCCTTTTGAATGTTGCCACTTAAACTTCATTTCCTTTTCTTCCTCCCTAGGCCTTTCTGGTCTGCCTGGATCTCAGTGATGCCTACCGTCATGTCCCCATCCATCCCCTTTACAGTGAATGTTTGCATTTGTTTGTTTCTTCCTGGCATTTTCAGTTCTCTGCATTGCCCTTTTGCCTCTGTACTGCCCCAAGGGTATTCACCAAATGCCTTGCTCCTGTCATTGTTTTTTGCAGGATGAGAGGGGTTTATATCTTTCTTTATCTGTACACTGTTCATTCAAGCTTCATATCCTGAGAGTCTGCTTCAGTATCTTCATTTCACTGTTTCCCTACTGCAGAGTCTGGGTTCACCGTAAATTTTCAAAACTCAGTCTGGCCTCATTGTCAGGATCATGTTTTCCTTGGTTGCAGGACCCTGACCATCCCCATGCTGTCTTGTCTGCCTGCCCCAAGGTCCTGTCCCTGATTGGCTTTTTCCAGTCTCTTCTTCTAGATTCAGTCATGGCCAGGGGCTTTCTCAGAGTCCTCGAGTTTATGGCTTTCACCATTCCCATGCTGCCTGTAACCAGACTCCATATGAGGACGCTTCAGTGGTACGTCAAGTCAGTGTGGCTTCAGCATCGTTACCCACTGGACTTCTGGTTTCATGCTTGAGCTTCAGTGGTGGATTCCTCAACTTCCTCTCAACCTGGGTCTTCCTTTCTGGTCTCCAGTCCTGACTCAAGAGCTCTTTATAGATGCCTCAGACAGGGGAGAGGGGGGTCATCATTTGGCTCTCTCAAGGCTCAGGGTCTCTGGCCTCTTCATCGGACATCAGACCAGATCAACGTCAAAGAGATGAGGGCTCTGTTTCTAGTTCTATCATCCTGGGCCCCCTCAAAGTTTTCACAGACAGCACCACAGCGATGCTGTACGTCATCAAGCAAGGGAGTACTAGATTTTACCTCCTTTACCAGCTAGCTCTTCAGGCCTTGGATCTAGCTGTCCAGTATCAGTTGACTCTTAAGGCAGTTTACACTCCCTCAGAGAACAATCTAGTGGCAGACTCTGAGCAGGTCCAGCACACAAGCTCACAAATGGATGCTTTACAGAGATGTCTTTCTGGAAATTGTCCTTTGGTAAGGTATTCCTTGGGTAGATATTTTTCCTTCCCCTCTCAATCGACAACTTCCTGTATCCTGTTTCAGAGCCCCAAGTCCTTTGGTTTGGAAAATGTACACCCCATCTTTTCCTCAGAAGGAAATGTTTCTATATGCCTTACCTCCCCTTCTGCCTCTGAGGGTCTTGCATAAGATCAGGGAAAACTCCCCAAAAATCTTGCTAGTGACTCCCTTTTGGCCCAGACAGCATTGGTTCTCCCTTCTTTTCACTTGGCCAGGGGCAATCACCACAAGTTACCACACCAGGTGGATCTTCTCACACAAAAAAGGGGGGTCTCTTATCCATCCTCACTTATCTACTCTTCCAGTGACACTGTGGGTGATAGGGTTTTGATCTGTTTTAAGCACCTCTTTTTTGTGGAAGTGCTTCAGGTCCTGCAGGAGGCCAGGAAACCCACTACCAGAAAATCTGAATTTTGCAAATGGAAGAAATTTTCTGTCTGATGCCTCTGTTGAAACCAGAATGCCTTATCTGTACTGGCTCCTATGGTTCTCTTATTTGTGTGATCTGTTCCATGCTGGGTTGGCATATTCTTCAGTTAAAGCTCACCTGTCAACAGTTTCTGCTTGAATGCCCTTAGCCCCTCCTCTGGCCTCTAGATTTGAGGTCAAGCAATTTCTTAAAGGCATTATTTATATCAGGCCTCCCAGGAGGCCGATTCCATCTTCCTGGGACGTCAATTTTGTTCTTGAAAAATGGACTCAAGCTACTTTTTTGCCTGATGCTTCAGCTTCCTTACAGCATTGTACTTGGAAGACTGTTCTTCTAGCCTTCGCTTCAGGTAAGAGAGAGTCTGAGCTTCAAACTGGCTCCATCACTCATGGTTGTTCCTCACTTTTTAGTTTTTCACAGAGACTCTTTGTACTAATCCTTCTTTTATGCCCAAGGTGGTCAATGAGATGCCTCTTAATCTTTTGCCTTCTTTTTTTCCTTCTCCACCATCTGCCATTGAGAAAGTTCTTCACTCCTTTGACTTGCATATACAGCTCAGATAATTATTTAGATAAAACTAAAGTTATTTGCAAATTTGTGCAGCTTTTTGTTTCTTTTCGTACCAGGACTTTGGGTGTTTAGCAGTTTCTAAACAGACTCTCGCCTTGAATTTCTAAAGCCATTTCTCTTTGTTCAGTTCAAAGGAAATATCTTTACTCTTCATTTAAGGCTCACTTTACCAGAGCCATTGCTTCCACTGGTGCTTTTTTTCAAGGGGCTGGATACCAATTCCATCCTTGAGGCTGCTACTCAGTCTTCTGTCCACACCTTCACTAAGCATTACAAGTTGGATGTTATTTCCAGGGCTAGAGCTGGATTTGCCGGGGCTGTCCTACATGGGTTGATTGAGGGTTCTTGAGTGCCAGCCTCCTCCCAGGTTTCCTGTTGAGCTTTTGTACTCTTCCTTACATTAGGAATACTGCAACAGTAAGATGGAAGGACATAGTATTGTGGTGTAAAATCCTATAACAATAGCTGTCTGTCCTTTTCACTGTTGCAGTATTCGCTATCTCCCTCCTGTCCCCCTCTGCTCTAGCCTGTTCTCCTTGCCCTCCTTGTCTAAGGGTTCAGCTCTCTTTCTCGTCTCCTTCTGGATACACATGTTCCTTTTGGTCCCTATGGTCATTATGTTCATTCTGGGGCTTTTTGATTCTGAATTGTCTGCATCCATACATCACCTTTATGCCATATGCCCTGTGCGGGGAGCATACTTGTGACGTATGGTGCCTGTAGAAACTTAAAGCTTTGGTATACTTTCTGGTCTTTGGGCTATCCTTGGCAGGAGCTCCCTTATGTTAGGAATACTGCAACAGTGAAGAGAGGGACACCTACTGTTATGGTAAGATTTCACACAACTGTACTTTATGGTAAGTGCATAACTTTTGATGTGATGTTGTCAGTCTCACCTTAATTCTCACTGATGGGTCAGATCCAGTCCATCGGATCCATCTCTGCCATTGTTCAAGCCTGAGATCTTCAGTAAAGCTCATGGACCTTCTTCTTTACCCATAATGCAGCCCCCTAGCTTCCTCAGATCTTGTTTGCTGCACAGCAAAGAGGTCATTTAGCAGCTTTGGGCTAAGTGTTTTAATTTTTAATTTTTCTATTATTAGTGCTATAGTTTTCCATAGTTTTAAAAACTTCTTTTTTCTTAATCTAATATTATATATCTTTACCCTTAAATGAGTGTTTGTGGTCTTTCTCCTTTTACTTAGTTATTAGCATCTGTTTAAGTTAGATGGCGTCTAATGTTTGTTAGATGATGTCTAACTAACGTCTGTTTAATTTAGAGGATGCTCATTTCCCTTTTCCCTTTATCATTAAAAAAAAATCACTTTTCTTTTAATTTTTTTGGTCTGCATGAGTTAGAGGACTGTTCCAAGTGTTTTTGTGTGTGTGTGTTCTGTTCCCCTTCTGTTACTGCTCTAGTTTTCAGTCTCAAAAACAAGAAGTAAGAAATTAGAGGAAAAAAGATGCCCCTTACTGATTCCACACACCTTATGTGTGTATTGCTTAGGGCCTCTTCATTTACAGAAATCATGCTCCATCTGCCATGGTTTAAACCAGAGGGCATTGATGGCACGCAAGAATAAATTTATTCTAAAAGTTCTGATTAAGACCCCTTTTTCTGAGGCTATATCGCCAGAATGATCTTCCTCAGCAAAATCTGACAAATTGTTTGACACAAAAACGAGCTTCTTCGGAGCCAAGATCCTCTTCAGAGCTGAAGCAAAAGCTCCCAGGCTGTTGGTTCCAAAGAAAATACTGGAGCAGACAACTCAAGTTGGATCCATGAATTCTTTAAAGCAACAAGAACCCTCAGCTCTGTAGTCGACCTTATTCTCTGAGTTTAGATAATAGGGGTGATCACCTTCCCTGGAACCAGTCTGCACTTTGCTGCCATCACCTTTTCTAGGAAGATCAAAGTCAGCTACCCTCTCTACCCAGTCTACCAGGAGTCTGCTCGATGAAGATGTGGATGGGGTGGTGGATTAGCTGTAAAAGACACCGGCCATAGCCAAATTATTGTTGGATCAGAGCCCAAAGGAATCTGATGAGACACAACCTTCTCCCTTGTCAACTGCTCCTCCTCCAATCCATCCTTTGGCTTTGAAGACAGAAGATCTCGACATCCAGCTTGTCTGTATCCGGTCCGGGGCCCATGGGTTTCTTGGATCGGGTATCTGCCTCGAGTGTTTCCGACCAGCAAGAGACCTGTGAGAGTCAACACTCTCTGGTCAGGTCCGGGGAGCTGGTTCGGATCTCACCGGATCCCACCCAACCCCTGGGGGCCTCGGCGCAAGTAAGTTCAGCTCCTTCCTCCGCTTCTGAGCTTCCTTCTGCTCCAGAGGTTCCATCAGTTCCAACAGCTCATTTGTCAGAAACGAGTTCACAGCAGGGGTAGACTGCCTTTGAAGTTATGAGGAGGGTTCTGACTACTTCTCAGTCTGAGATACAATCTCCCTCAGATCTTTCTCCCAGTTCTGTCCAGGTGTCTTTGTCTTCTCACCTATCCTCTCCACAGGTCCACAGAGACCGTAGGCCTCAGGGTGTCCAGCAGGGGACTCACCCCTCTTCTGAAACCTCCCTAGAATATCCTACTGAGGAGGTCCCTTGGAAGAGGACAGTAGAAGAGGAAGCATCTAGACTCCCCCGAGGAGTCCATCACATCTGATACCAACCTCAGTGATGCAGAGGAATCCCCACGGCCACCTCCTGAAGATGTCTGTTTTGGAGACATCCTGGAAACCTTAAAGCAGAGAAATGACTGGCAGTCCACCTCCCCTTCGGCTGAGGAGTTGGTTTAACTAAAAGCCTTTGTGTCTCACCCTTCATCCTCTTGGGTGCCTCCTTCCAATGAGCTTATTGAGTTAATCTCTTGGAAGGCTTGGGAGACCCCATAGACCATAGAGTCTACTCCTAGGAGGCCAAATAAATATATTACAGCCCCTAAGGACAAGAACTGTTTGACAAAAGATGTAGCAGTTGATGCCATGGTCGTGGCAGCGGCCACTAAAAAGGAGCTTTCCAAGATCAGTTCCTCCATATCCATCCTCCGAACAAAGATTCCAGGACCATGGATAGGTATGGGAAGCGTGTTTTTTTGTCAGTGACCTTTGCCTTACGGTCACTGAAATATCTTCCCCACTTCACTAGATTTCAGTGGGACCTGTTAAAGGAACTATCAGACTCCCTCCAAGGAGCTGTAGCTGATGTGGCAGCAGATAGTCAGTGCTCAGCTCACCACCCTAAATTCAGTCATTAATTTGTCCATGAAGTTCATATCTTATACACCAGATGGAAATGAGTAGGGCAGCGGGTTCAGGCATCTCTCTCAGGAGGCAGGGGCTGCATGTGTCTTTGTGATTTCACAGAGCCCTTCAAGTCTTCCTTCATTAACGCCCCTTTTTATGGCTCCCATCTTTTTAGGCTTAAAGTAAAGGAAACACTTACCAGGTGTGAAAAAGAAGGTAAGACCTTAATTTCCATTGGAGTATGTTTTTCCACACCTACTAGACCATTTCCCAAAGGTCAGAGAGGTAGTGGGAAGATGTGGTTCAGAAAATCTCAGAGGTCTTTCCCAGACACGCAGGGTGAAAGTTTCCTTAGTGGCAGAGGGTGGAACAATAATGGAAGACACCACCCTTGTAGCAGGGGAGGCTTGCAAAATCAGGGCTCTAGAGAATCTTTCCTTGGTAGACCCTTCCAGCACTCCTGAAGGAGTGCCTTATTGCTCGCCTCTGGCGGCAGTCAGGCATTGATTGACTCTGCACCATGAATCCTGGCAAAAAATTTCAAATGACAAATGGGTGCAGGGCATAATATCCAAAGGATATCATTCCCTTCTCCTTCACCAGTCCCATAAACAAGTCAGTTCCAGACAGTCCACCCAGTCAAATGGAACAAGCAACATTAGAAATCCAAAAGTTGCTAAGAAAAAGTCATCCAGGAAGTCCCTGCAGACCAGCGAGAATCCAGAACTTACTCAAGATTCTTTTTATTTCCAAAGAAAACAGGGGACTGGCGACTCATTTTGAACCTCAACAATCTAAGCACGTCAGTAAAAAAGATCAAGTTCCAGATGGTGACACTGCAGTTGATACTTCCATTCCTGGAAAAAGATAATTTGATGTGCTGTATAGACGGCCAGGATGCGTACTACCACATTTGAATGGAGAGGTGAGCCAGGAGGTTCTTGCGCATCCCACTAGGAGCCAGTCACTTCAGTTTCGAGCTCTGCCCTTTGGTCTCACTACTGCCCCAGAATGTTCACCATGGATGACTGGCTCATAATTGCCCTGACCAGGCATCTTCTGCTACAAGCCAGGGACTACACCATTCAACTATGTTCCTCCCTAGGTATTACCGTAAACTACAAGAAATATGCTCTAGCGCCATGTCAAAGCTTAGTCTTCATAAGAGCAGAATTAAACCCAACTACACTACTAGCAAGACTCCCACAAGACAGAGTAGACTGTCTTCGCCATTATACAAGTCTGTTAATCAGGAAGACGCAAGCCTCTGCAAAACTGGTCCTTCAGGTACTGGGGAAAATGGCTGTGTCAATCGCACTCATTCCCCTAACTTGTCTTCATATGAGAATACTTCAGTGGTTACTTTCTGCATAATGGTCAATCTTGGGACTTCCAGTCTCTCACAAAATTATGATAACTAACGCTTGCAAAAAGGATCTCCAGTGGTGGATTTACTCTCCATTAGTATCTCAAGGCTATCACTTCATCTCCAGGCCATGATGACCACAGACACTTCCCAGATAGGGTGGGGGGCATTATCTAGGGAAGACAGTCCAAGGCACAAGGCATCTGGCAGGACCACGAGGCTCACTTGTGCATAAACATACTAGAGATAAGGGTGGTGCTTTTAGTGTTGCAAGCATTTCAAGACACACTGCCTCTAGGAACGATAGCAATCCAGTTGGGCAACATGTCTGTAGTCTGGTACATAAACAGTTTTGTTTTATGACAAACAGTACTTTTTTTGAGTAAAACTGTTTTATGATAGGAACTTTTGTTGGACTGTCACAAACTTTTTGGCAGCTGGAAACTGTGATTCTTATATTACTTTTAATGTAAAATTTGTTATTTTAAGTTTTACTGTACATTTTTGTGAGACAACTTTTATAAATTTTGTGTAGGGCTAATACTTTGCCTCAGTCACACATAGGTGGCACTGCAGTGGGCCATTCCTGCTTCCTCAGACATTCCTTTTGTTTCCTCTGTTGTAGATACCTCAGATGTCATGGAGAGGAAGTTGGACATGTCCCTCTGTGGCTGTTGGAGTGTCCTTTGTGGGCATAGGAGAGCCACTATTGTCAGTTATAGAGGAAGGAGCGGGGAATGCTTCTCTGCATATCCAGGTCTGAGAGTGATCCAACAGGGTGTAGATGGCACTGCGAGTCTCCTCTCCTTTTCAAGGGATTCTTCATCCACCAGATCAAGCTTCTTTTTTTTTCTCCTCAACACTCAACATTTGCTGAATTGAGGGGGGGGGTGTCATAAAGCCCATCTCTCTTTAGCTGTGACAGTACAAGGTTTTTATTCAGTGTTGTTAGTACCAAAGAAAGAGACCTCATGGACACCAATCATAATTCTTAACTTTCTCAGTATGTTCTGAAATTTCCAAAGTTCAGGATACTATCCCCTCACAAGCTGTTACTACTTACTTCCCTTTCAGTTTTTTTAACTCTAGATTCAAATGATGCTTATCATTGTATTCCTATATCCTCCAGTTACAAATTTTCTAAAGTTTTCTGTCTGAATAACCTATCAGTTCTCTGCATTACCCTTTGGGTTATCCACTGCTCTAAGGATGTTCACAAAGTGTCTTCCTCCAACAATAGCTTAAGATATTCACATTTTTCATTATTTAAATAACTTGCTTATCTTTCCAGAGTCTTTTTCAAAGTGTCAGAAATATTTTATTTAAGTAGGAGATCTCCTTCATAGACTGGGTTTCCAGGAGAATGTTCTAAAAACTTGTTTAACTCTTTCCCATAGGAACGACACAAAGTTGCTCCTGGTGCATTTCCTAGATACTTCAGTTCAAATAGCTTTTCTTCTATGGGGAAAAAGTTCTTCTCTGTCTAGATCTATTTATGCATTTTTCCAGTCAGTCCAGGACTTCAGCAAGGGAATTTCTCAGGCTACTAGGATACGTGGCGTTTATGATTTTCATGAGTCTTATAACTGGACTTCACATGAGAAAGACTCATTGGTACTTAAAAGCTGTAAAGCACCAACATCAGTACCCTTGATGTTTCAAATTCCAGTTTTATGATTTGTAAAAAGGGAACTACTTTAGTGGAGAGACCAGTTTTATCTGAATCCAGGTCTCCCATTCTCTCTTTCAGCCCCACTGCAGTCTGTAACAGCAGCTGCCACAATCACTGCTTGGGGAGCTGTGTCTTTGGGGATAGAAGTGCAGGTTCTTTGGAACACAAAAGACTGACTGAAACACACATAAAAAAGATGTTGGCAGTTATAATTGCAGTCAACTGTGTCAATCATATGGGGTCCCCAGGACCACTGCAAGTGATTACAGACAATATCACCATGATGTGGTGCATAAACAAACAGGGAGGCCCAGATCTTACACCTTGTGCAGATTAGCTGTGGTAGTTTGAATACAGCAGTTCATTGCAGCTTCATTCTGCAAGCGTCCTACATTCCATCAGAGCATTTGGTATGGAAAGATCTCCTGTGGCAGGCAAGCTGAGCAGGACCAGAACAGACCCTCATGAAGGGATATTGAATCAGGAGGTGTTCTAGGATTTGAATCAGCTGTGGGGAAAACAACAGATAGATCTGTCTGCCTCCATTCACAGTAAAGTAGAAAAATTCTGCTGCAGCACTCCTTGCAAGTAGGCCTGGAAAACAGATGTATTTTCATTTTCTGGGACAGGAATGTTCCTGTATACCTTTCTATCCTTTCCATTGATAGGAAGGTTCTTTCTAACTGATAACTGTAGTGACTCCTTTCTGGTCCAGGCAGTAGTGGTCCTCCCTTCTTTTGGAAATGGCCAAGGGCAGTTATCATAAACTTCCTCACACATTGAACCTACTCACACAAGACAACTTCTGCTAACTGCCTAGATGGTAGAATTTTAATACCTTTTAGTTACCTATTTTCTGAGGACATGCAGCAGGTATTAAAGGAAACAAACAAACCAGTCACTAGAAAATGATATACTGGGAAATGGAAAAGATTTACAAGTTTCTGCCATACTGATACAGAAAACTCTTTTAAAGCTAGCATTTCTTTGGTTCTGCAATATACGTATGAGTTGCTATCCTCTGTCAAGGAGCATTTGTCAGTAATTTCATCATGTCTGCCCTAAGGATTCCCCTTCTTTCAATGCATTCCCCATATCAAGATGTTTTTGAAAGGGGTTCTGCATACCTATCCACCTAGAAAACAGGTGACTTCTCTTTGGGATCTTAATTTTTGCTTTGGTAAAATTGAGTCTTGCTCCATGTGAACCAGTTCATCATGCTGATATGAGGTTCAAACAGTTTTGCTGAGTGTTTTGACCTGCAAGAAGTGTCTGAGCTGCAAGCTTTTATTGTAGGTCACTCATGTCTTTATTAATAAATGTATGGTTTCTTTGATAACTAATCTTTAATTTACACCTAAAGTGGTATCCGAGTTTACTTAAACCCAAGATATCCATCCTCCCTGTCTTCTTTTCAGAACATACAAATGAGAGAGAGAGAGAGAATGACAGAATTATTCTTGTTGTGGATGTCCACAGACAACTGTGCTATTGTGAGAGTACTAATACCTTCAGAAATTCTGATCCGTTATTCATTTCTTATGAGGGTAGAAAAGGGCAATCTGGTCCCATGTTATTCCTTTTGTCATTCCTATCATAATTCCAGACATGGTCAAGGCACATTCTACCAGGGTCTTAGCTTCATTACTGGCTTTTTGGAAAGGATTAGACACAGTACATACTTTTACAAAGTACTACGAACTAGACTCTTTTTCCAGGTTTAGAGGATGCTTTATTGGGGCCATTCTAAAGAGCTCTTGGACTAATACCCCTCCCAAATCTTGTAAGCTATGGTATTCTACCCATATAGCTAAGTGCTACTGCAGCAGTTATAAAATAATGAACATAGTACAGTTATGTAAATAAATGTACCATAGCAATAGACATTTGAATGATCAGTGATACAGTAGCAGCTCCTCCCCTCACCTCTTTTTTTTTGTATGCTAGGGGTGAGGACATTGATTATTACTTAGTATTGACCTTTTTCAGAGCACTAGTCCCCGATTTCAGTTGGCATGAAATCTCTGAAGAGCTTTGTGTTCAGATGGCTGATTCTCTTCAGCTCTCAACAGTTTGAGTGTTTGGAACATGCCCTTAAGCTTTCAAAGCTGGTGGCTGTTGGTGGCTGTTCTATCTTATACTGGATGTAACATATATAGCTAAGACTAATACAGTTGTGATCATGCAAACATCTATTATTATGGTAAATTTACTGACACAGCTGTACTTTACAGTGTTTACTGTTTATAAGTATTCTCATAATAAATATACAGTACTAAGTAGGCACAGTTGTGTTAAATGCAAAGCTGGCCTTTTTTCCTCCTCCTAAGAATGGTGCAGATAGTTTTCCCTTATGGTATTCAATATTTAAAAACTCTTTTTTTATTATCTTGCCGTTTAGTTTCAGTAATAGCCTACTATAGTCATAATTCCCTTTGAGAAAAGCCTTAAGGGCTTGAAGAATTAAAGAAAACTCCTAATAATACTGTTTATGTAGGAGTCTTGGATACCTACGAACATTCATATGTCCACAAGTACTAACTAGGCTGTTGATCTGTGAGAAACATAAGAAGCTTAGCTTTACATTCCCATGGTAGATTTTAGCCCTTATGTTTTGTATACCAATAACCAAGTATCAGGCAAAACAAGGATTTGTTGGGACATTTACTTGTTTTATTTATCCAGGAGGGACATGGGTGCTAAACTGTGGGTGAATTAGTGGTTTCCAATCCATTCTTCCAAAATTTGAACAGAGTAAGAGAAGTACTTCACTTTGTGTAGTGGAAGACTGTTCCATAAAAGAGGTATTTTCTGTGATACATACCTGTCCCTCCAACATGTTCTATTTATGTTGCTAGAGATATTGAGGTCCCCCTGCACAGATGTTCAAGCTACCATTGGACTTGAAAATGTGCAGTAGGTCTGATAGGATAGGGTCTGTTTAGGCTCTGTATGCTAGCCATAGGATTAGGACCTTTATATGTATTTATATGCGTATTCTGCATATATAGGGCCGCGGTGGCACAGCAGTTAACATTGTCGCCTCACAGCAAGAGGATCTCCAGTTCAATTCTCTGCTCGTGCTCCTTCTGTGCAGAAGTCTGCATGTCTTCCCCGCAGTCGAGTGAATTTAAAGACATGCACATAGGTGCGAGCATGTATGGGTTTGCCTTCTTAGAAGGTTGGGCGCCGGGCTGGCAACTAGACACCATAAAAATTCATTGCCAATCATTAGCAGACTGGAGTTCTGCTGTAGCGACCCCTAACCGGGAAAAGCCGAAAGATAGTTGTATTATGCACATTTTATATATATATATATATATATATATATATATATATATATATATATATATATATATATATATATATAGGCAGCCACAGTGGTGCAGCGGTTAGCGTTGTCGCCTCACAACAAGAGGTTCTCTGGTTTGATCCTTGACTGAGGTGCCTTCTGTGTGGAGTCTGCATGTCCTCCCCGTGGTTGCGTGAATTTCCTCCGGGTGCTCTGGTTTCCTCCCACATCCCAAAGACATTCTGTAGGTGGACTGGATACTCTAAATTGGCCCTAGGTGTGAGTGTTTGCATGTGTGTGCCTTCCGTGGAAGGTTGGGCACCGGGCTGGCAACTCAACACTGTAAAACTCCACTGCCAATCATGAGCGAACAGGTGATCTGCTGTGGTGACCCCTAACTGGGAAAAGCCGAATATGCACATGAAATATATACATACAAATATTCATTGAGAAAGCTTTGTGTTTTCTGCAGCTGGGATAAGTGTTTGAACAGGTATATGCCAAATGGGCAGTATAGTCAAATGACTGGTCTGATGAGAACAGTGTATTTTGGAATGCTTATATCTCTGACCTGGACACACCATATCTTTAGATATAAGCTGTGAGATCCAAAAGAACTTATTTACAATAGTGTCTGTATTGGGTCCAAGGCCCATGTGGTGATCAAATGGCAATTTGTTGTTGACAAAGTCTCCCAGATACCTGACTTTGGGATCAACTTTCAGTGGTGTTTTGTAAGTGTGATAGTTGCAAGGGAAGTCATGCTTGTCGAAGGATACAGTTATACTTTTCCTATTTACTTTTAGTCCATGGTTTTGACACCAACTTTTTTTTTGTGAAAGGTCCTCTTGGTGTTTATGATGATGCCAAGTTTACAGGAGTGTGCAAACTAGGTCAGTCATAAATCCACGCCATTTACTTTGATCTCTGAGAAATAAATGCCAGAGAGGAATGGTCCAAGGACTGAACCCTGGGGTACACTACCAGTGACCTTTTTTTTTTTGGAGGAGAAAGAGACGCTCGCTGTTAATTTCCTGTGTTTTATTTGTGAGCAAACATGCTAACGAACAAGGTACAGAAGGAGTAACATTTAGCTGGGAGAGTTTATCTGCGATACCCAAGTGTGGAATGGTGTCAAATGCCTTTGCAAGGTCTAGATATCCAGTGTGTGTTAAAAGGACACAATCTGCCCTTGACAAATGCAAACTGTCATGGGTTGAGGGTTTGTAGGTTACCTTATTTATTAATTTTGTAATGATCCCTTCTATATCCTTATAGGTGAGGCTATGGGTCATTGATTACTCCGAGCTATTGACACCCCACTTTTGTGCAAGAGGATGACTGTTGTTGTTCTCCATTCATCTGGCACAAAGCCTCTTTGGAGGCTGATATTGAATAACCTTTGTAGGGGGTCTAACAAGTCATATTTCAGGTTGACTAGTAGGTGACCCAGTATTTTATTTAGCTTCTTAGAAGTAGTGTTCTTGGTCTTGGATAGCACCTTGAGTACTTATTGTGAGATTGTGTGTGTGTTTGGGGGGGTAGATGCAGATATGTGATCTGGGAATATAGTAGGGGAGAGGGGGTCCAAAGAAACTTTAGTACAATGCCAGAGATTTGATGTCTTTTCTATCCATTCCTCAACTGATGGGTCTTTGATCCAACCTCTGATCAAACTTCAGCCACTTTTTTAGACTTAAGATTCATAGCCCAGGCTAATCCCCTCCTTTCCCCAACATTACCAGCATACGAGATTTGAAGTAGAGTTCAGACGTGACTTGTACCTCAGGCTATCTTTCAGATGAGTGTTTTTCATTTTTTTTTTTTGATATTCAAAATCCTTAGATACATTTTCTGGTATTTTAGTCTCTTCTAGTAGTCACTTCACTTTTCCATTTCCATTGATCTATTAAAAAAACTTTTCTTTTCTAGACCTCTTTTGTACCTTCTGCACTTCCCTTTATTACTTGTTTTATCTGTTTTTCTTCCTTTATTGAAAAGCTTTACAACAATCTCCCTTTTCTTGGTGTATTACTTGTTTGCCATTGCTGGTGGTATTTTTTCTGTGCTTTTCCTTTTCTCCCTATAATACTATGAAGGAAAAGCTTGCATGGTTTAAGAAATGTGGGTCTTGCAGCCACAAGATGCCAAATTCTGACTTTCATTCAAAATGTATATACTGTTTGGGGGCATTGGGGGCAGCTTTCTTAGAAGAGGATTGCTGTATTTGCAAAGCATTTTGGTCAATGTGCCATGACTGAGTGATGGAACAACCTAGTGCTCAATGGTCTTATTACTTCTGACTCCTCCAAATCTGCATCAGGAACTTCCCCTTTGAGTTAAGACCTTGGCTAAACATAAAGAGATGAGTGACATGCCCAAAAAAAGGGCAAGGATACGAGGAAGCGATCCCCTGATTGCTCTCAATCTCTTTTTTCTTTTTGTTCCAGTGGCAGAAAGTTCCAGGATTTCAGATCAGACTAGTCTCTTTGATCTGATTCCAGTTCAGCCCAAGACTCCCCCTTCCAGAGCTGAGGTTTCTCTGGATCCAGTCTCTCCCATGCTGCAGTCACCTTTTCTGGAGGAGAGATCCTTACAAAGATCAAGGGTTTTCTCAGGATTCCTTCAGAGACAGACCCCCCCCCCCCGAGGTAAAAGGGGGTTATTCTAATGCTCGAGATTGCCCTTATGGCAGAGGATGCACTCAAAATCAACGCTTTAAGGGTCCCTTCTCTGAGAGGCCTTTTCAGTGCTCCTGAATGGTTGCCCAACTGTTCCACTTTGGTGGCAGTCAGAGGGTGCTTGTGTCTGCATCCAGAAGTCTGGATGCCCATCACCAAAGATGTCTGGGTGCATAGAGTAATTACCAAAGGCTATTTTATTCACTTTCAGCAGCATTAGAAATAAAAAAAACTGCTAGACCTCATTTAAGAGGTCTCACCAGACCATCAAAGGTTCTGAACTTATTCCAAATTCTTTTTAGTGCCAAAACAGAAATGGGACCTAAAGCCAATTCTAGACCTCAGTTATTTGAACTAATATGTCAAACACATACACAGTTAGAGGTTATCACAGTACAGTCTATTCTCCCCTTTCTGAGGAAAGATGAGTGATATGCTCGATAGACCTACAGGATACTTATTACTGTGTCAAAAAGGACAGATGCTCCAGGAGGTTCCTTCACTTCCAGCTGGGAGCCAGTCATTTTCAGTTCAGATTCCTGTATTTTGGTCTAACCACAACCCCCCAGGTGTTCACGAAATGCATGGCAGTGGTTGCAGCTTATCTTCTGCTGCAAAGATTCCAGGTGTTTCCATATCTAGCATATTGGCTCCTTACTGCTTCTACCAGGTCTTTGCTATGTTAGGCAAGAAACTATTTTCTTCAACTTTTCACCTGTCTGGGAATTACAGTGAACCAGGACAAATCTGTTTTCCCCATTTCAAGTTCTGGAGTTCATAGGAGCTTATTTGAATACAACTATTCAAATTCAAAGATTACCGTAGAACAGGTTACTCACTCTAAACAAATGGGGTCCAACAACTCCTTTCCTATCAAACGCCACCTGCCAGACTAGTTCTTCAACTTCTAGGATTGATGGTAGCCTCCATTACTTTGGTCTTCTTGACAAAATATTGTGTAAGTGTTACAGCAGACATTACCATCCCAGTGGTCCATCAGATCCTACCCCATGACTTTTTCAGTCTGCTTAACAAGAATCTGCAGAAATCCTGTAAATTGGTGGATTCAGTCTCCAGAGTTGTTTCAGGGCTGTCCCTTTGTTCCTCCCTCTTCCAAAGCCACAGTGACCAGAGATGCTTCCCAGCTAAGGTGCCGGGGGCTATTACTTAAGGCATGTATTACCCATTAGAGGCCAATCTTCACATCAGTATTTTAGAGATGAGAGCAGTTCTCCTAACATTGCAGGCTTTTCAGGATGCCCTTCATCTGTGGGTGATTTCTCTCCAGATCGGCAACATGTCATTTGTCTGGTATATCAACAAACAGGGAAAACATGCTCCTACCTGTTGTGCCAAGAAGCAATGAGAGTGTGGCAGTGGGTGATATCTTCCAACTGCTTCCTAACAGCAATGCACATACTGGAGAAAACCAGCATTGTAGTGGACAGGTTGATCAGATCTATTCTGATACCTCATGAGTGTTCTATCAGTCTAACAGTGGTGACTCAAATCTTATATCAATAGGGCCAACTGCACTGCAGTGTTTTTGCTTCTCCTGTCAGTTCCAAATGCAGCAGGTTCTTCGCTCTGATTTCTCCAAAGGGGGAGTCATAAATTTCTCCAAAGAAGGAGTTGCAAAGAGATGCTGTGATCCAAGATTGGCCCTCCAGTCTCCTTTATGCCTTCCCACCAACTCCATTAATCCCAGAAAACATTACAATAGAAGATCAGATTCATCCTCATTGTGCTATTTTGGCCTTGACAGGTGCAGTTTCCCTTCCTCTGGCCTCATCTAGTACACTCCCTTGGGTGCTGGATAAAAATCCAGAGCTCCTTGAACCTGCTGCCAAGATGGACTTAAGATTTCTGACTTGCAAAACCTTTTTCCGTGTAGCAGTTATTTCACTTAGAAGGGTGTCAGTGCCATCTTGCCAATGCATATATATTTATCTTACTCAAGAACAGGGTTTCTTTATGCACCAGTCCTTCCTTTTTGCCTAATGTAGATTTACAAACTTCATTCAGAGTATTACTCTTCCAATCTTATTTTTAAATTTTTTGAATAAAAGCGAATGCATGCTACATTTATTGGATGTGCACAGACAATTTTGTTCCTACCTTCATCGAACCAAAACTTTCAGAAATTTATATCAATTATTTCATGTTCTAAAACCAAGATGAGTCGAGGTGTGTCAAACATTACCTTAGCTAGATAGTTTACTGGCTGTATCTGCCATATATATAAACAAAAGGATTTAACCCTACCTAGACCACCAAAATCACATTGAGCAAGAGCTGTTTCTACTTCTTCAGCCTTTTCTAGGGCCTCGATTGATGAATGCTGCTGCCACCTGGTCTAATGCTCATGCTTTCATTTCCCATTACAGATTAAATTTACATGTGAAATTGTTCGATCTCACCGTTTGTTCTTACACACGGTTTCGGAGCCAATCCTCGGCTGCGAGTTGGCCGCTTCACAAGCTCTGCATCTAAGACAAAGCTCGAGGCACAGTCTATATCCCATGATCCTCCTCTACCATCCCTCAGATCTAGTTTGCCGCTGCAGCAGATCGCGACGAGGAGAGCTCGGGCCAGTTAAAACTTTTGTATTTTTTGCAGTAGTTTCAGTATTAGAGCTGTTTAAATTGTTTTTTTTTTCTAGTTGATATTAATAGTGTTAGTGTGTGTGTGTTCTTCCTCTTAGGAGTTTGCATTTATAGATATATATATATATATATATATATATATATATATATATATATATATATATATATATATATATATATATATATATATATATAAAATCTTAGGGCTTAGGCCTATTTAGTACTGTCAGGGCTCTGACAGCTATGGTAGTTGCTCTTATAAGCATAGTTAGAGTTTTTTTCTAATTAGCATTGTAGTATTGGTGTGCAGTGTTTTTTTCTATATATCCATACTAGTTATTCACAATTAAATTAGTGTTTATATGGTCTGTTGCTAAGATTATTTAACTTCTCTTATTATATAAATTAGTGTTTATACCTAAACTTTTTACTCATAGTTAAATTAGTGATGTTAAGTTGTCAATCTCGCCTTCATTCTTGCTTGATGGGTTCGGAGCCGATCCCTCGGCTCCGACTCGGCACTTGCTAAGCTCGAGAGTCACTTTTACCAGCTCGAGGCAGCCCCATATCCCATGATGCAAGGCGGTAAGTACCCAGATCTCGTTTGCCGCTTGGCTTAGGAGGTCCTCCTTTTACCAGCTCCTGGTAAGTGATTAAAATACTTGATATTTTAGCCCCTCTTTACTAAAAACCCTTTAAATTTTAGTTTTAAGTTAATTTTAAAGATTTTCTGACAGAAAGTTACCTGTCTCTTTTTATTTTTTAGTCAAACTTTACCCATCCCATCCCCCCCCCCCGTTAGGGTGTGTGTGTGTGTTTGTCTACTTATACCTTTTTGGTATATTTAATTTAATTTAACTCTTTGACTGGTGTGTGTGTGTGTGTGTTGTCTTTCACCATGTCAAAAGAGAGGGTCTCAGGCTTTAAGAAGAGTGACTCGTGCTGTCAGAAGATGTCTCTGACAGACGGTCACACTTCTTGCCTGTATTGCCTGGGGCCTCTTCACCTGCAGGACTCCTGTGCTATATGTCATTCCTTCAGCCAGAGAGTCCTGCAGGAAAGAAGAAACAAACTGATACTTAGGGGCCTTAAGCCGGAGGGCTCTCCGGCTAAGTCGGCTCCATCCAAATCTGCCAAATCTTCCAAGGCCCAGGCTTCTGTGTCAAAGCCTGCGGCCTCGGCCCGACTTCGTTCTGAGTCGAGATCGGCTCGGCTGGAGCCGATTCTGGCTTAACTGCCTTCGGCACCGATGGCTATCGGTGCCGATTCTGCATCGACCACTTCGGTGTCGGCTCCGATCGGTTCCGACCACCATGTGGCACAGGCATCGGTGTCGGCTCCGATTGGCTCCGACACCGTTACTTTTGTGGCTGTATCGGCTCCAGCTGGAGCCGATGCATCGAGGCTTCCTGTCGGCTCCGATAAGTTGTCGGCTCCGACAGGGTCTATAGTTTCATCGGTTCCGATGGCTCATTCCAGGAAGAGGTTGAGGTCTCCTTCCTTGGAGCCGATACTTTCGCCCGGCTTCACCTCTCCTTCGAACGGAGCCATCGGAGCCGATCTTCAAGGTCATCCAGACTTTCAGACCATGACTTAGAGAGAGTGGTCAGCAGATTACTTAAGTCACAGGCACTGGCCCAAATGTTACATAGTCCGTCTCAACAGACGACTGTTGGTCCACACCCCGTTACAGTTCCTCCTTCATCTCTACCCCAGAGCTTGGAGTTGGAGTCTTCGGGAATGGTTACTGCTACGGCTGGAGGACAGATACTCCCTTCTGTTCCTTCAGCCTCTACTCTTATCTCCTCTTGAGACCTTCCTTAGAGGGATTCGTGGTCGGGCTTCCATGGTCTCCTCCGAGGGAGTGGCATCGGACCCTTGTCCGAACCCGCTCTTCCCCTTGGAGCCTCGGCCTTGGTGAGCTCGGCTCCGACATCTGCCTCGGAGACTTCCCTTTCGGTGGTCCCTGGAGTTCCTAGTTCTTCTGAACGGGTTCTCTCGGACCTGCCTGGGAGGGGAGCATTCGAGGTGATGAAGAGTGTGCTGGCCACTGGTATCAGTCAGCAGTCTGTTCCCTTAGCTCCTCCCTCTATAGTGCCTGTTGACATCTCTGCCACTTCTCTTGCTACAGGACCCAGAGATCCTCCGCCTCAGGTTTCCCCATTGGGAATTTCCCCTCTTCCGAGGATTCTCCTGATGTTTCGGGAGATCCTCCTAGGAAGAGGACTTGTAAGAGGAAACATATAGACTCCCGAGTCTGTCACTTCAGATACTGACTTTGATGAGTCAGAGGGATCCCCTAGATCGCCCTCTGAGGATGTCTCCTTCTCAGACATCCTAGAACTCCTTAAACAGAGGGGAAACTGGCCCACCAACAATCCCTCTGAGGATGAGTCAGTATACCTAGAGGCGTTTGGATCTCGGCCCTCCACCTCCTGGGTGTCTCCGCCTTCGACCCCTTATGCAGGTTATTGCCCGAAGCGTGGTCAGCTCCTGACTCTGTAGAGCCAGTCCCTAGGAGGCCTTCAAAATTTATCACTGCCCCCTGTGACAAGCAATTCCTCACTAAGGGTGTCCCCGCTGATGCCATGGTGGTGGCTGCTGCCACCAAGAAGGAACTTGCAGATCCTTCCGTACCCGTCCATCCTCCTAATAAGGACTCTAGGACCATGGATAGGTACCGTAAGCCGATGTTTTCCTCATCGACCTTTGCTATGCTCGCTGAATTACCTATGTCACTTCACCAGACTCCAGAGGGATATCCTTAAGGAGCTGGGTGAAGTAGTACAGGATCCTACAGCTGCAGGAGCTCAAGAAAAATTGCTTCGCAGCTAGGAACCCTTAATTCCATTGCAAACTCCTCCATGCGGCTAATATCATATGCTGCTGATGGAGCGAGTAGAGCCGCAGGTACAGGTGTGGCTCTTAGACGCCAAGCCTGGATGCGGCTATGTGACTTTGCAGATCCCTTCAAGGCGTCCTTCACAAATTCTCCCTTTGATGGGTCAGCTTTGTTTGGCCCTCAGGTGAAGGAAACTTTGACCAGGTGCGAGCAGGACGGCAAGACTCTTTCTGCTGTAGGAATCCGTTTTTCCACCCCTTCTAGACCTTACCCCAAAGGACAGAAGGGTGGAAAAATGTGGTTCCGCAAATCCCAAGGAGTCACGGATTCACGTGGTCAGTTTACCCCTAGAGGCAGAGGGGTAACAACAACAGACGCTCTAGAGGCAGAGGGGTCCAAAACCAGGGAAACAGAGAGCCTCTCTGACAAGCCCTTTCAGCATCCCTGAGATGTTGCCCGGCTGTCCCTCCTTGGAGGCAGTCGGGGGAAGATTATCACTGTACCCAGAAGCCTGGCATTCCCTCGCTCAAGACAGATGGGTACAGTCGATCATATCCAAGGGTTACATAATTCCTTTCGAGGAAAGTCCTTTCCCTCAAATTCCCTTCCAGATGTACCACCGGTCTAAGGGAAATTGCAGAGTTAGAAGTCTCAAAACTACTGCAAAAGAGCCATTCAGCCAGTTACAACAGACCATTCAGAGCCCGGAATCTACTCAAGGTTCTTTTGGTCCCCAAAAGACGGGAGACTGGAGACCAATATTGGATCTCAGCAGACTCAACAAGTCTGTGAGGAAGACAAGATTCGAATGGTCACTCTTCAGTCAATTCTGCCCTTCTTACAGAAGGACAACTGGATGTGCTCAATAGATCTTCAGGATGCGTACTATCACATCAAAATTCACAGACGCTCCAGGAGATTTCTCCGCTTTCAGCTGGGGTCCAGTCATTTCCAGTTCAGAGCCCTGCCCTTTGGTCTCACTACAGCCCCCAGAGTGTTCACCAAATGCATGGCAGTGGTCACGGCTCACCTGAGACGCCAAGGATTCCAGGTGTTTCCGTATCTCGACGACTGGCTCCTGTCAGCCACCACCAGACATCAGCTTATACAAGCCAGGGATTACACAATAAATCTTTGTTCTCATTTGGGCATCTCGATCAACTTCAAAAGTCATCCTTATCGCCCTGCCAGTCTATTACCTTCATAGGCAAACTTAAACACTGTTCGGATGTCAGCTACCCTTACAGATCAAAGAGTTTCAGACATTCAGAGTCATGTCAGGATCATTCTGGCCAACAAGAAAGTACAGGCCAGAATGGTTCTAAAGGTATTAGGCCTCATGGCTGCGGCCATTACTCTTCTTTCCCTGGCTCGATTCTACATGCGCCTTCTTCAGTGGATGCTGTTCACACAGTGGTCATACCAACAACTTCCTATGCGTCACCAGATTCTGGTGACACAGACTTGCAAAGATCATCTTGCTTGGTGGATCACATCTCCTCAGGTTCACCAAGGCAGGTACTTTGTACCCCCATCCCCGATAGCCACTGTCACCACGGATGCCTCCCTGATCGGGTGGGGGGGGTCATTATCAGGGCAGGATGGTTCATGGGACGTGGCAGCCGTTCGAGTACCATCTGCACATAAATGTCCTGGAGATGAGAGCAGTGCTTTTAACGTTGCAAGCCCTCAATGACTTTCTTCCCGTAGGGACAATTGCAGTCCACACAGACAACATGTCTGTAGTTTGGTATATCAACAAACAGGGCGGAACCAAGTCCTACCCCTTGTGTCGAGAAGCGCTCAGACTATGGCAATGGGCGATCTCCTCTCTTCGGTTTCTGGTAGCAACGCATATCCCTGGGAAAACCAACATTGTAGCGGACAGATTGAGCAGAGCTATTCTCATGCCTCACGAGTGGTCTCTCAAGCAATCTATAGCGGAAGAGATTTTTCTGGAATGGGGTCCATGTTGGGATCTATTTGCTACTCCCCAAAACAGCAAATGTCCAGACTTCTTCTGTCTCTTCCCTCTACCAGGCCATCCCCCCAGAGACGCTCTGACCCAGGATTGGCCCCAGGGACTTCTTTTTGCCTTCCCTCCATTTCCTCTGATCCCTCAAGTTATCCAGAAAGCTACCGTTTTGAGAGCCAAATTGATTCTCATTGCCCCTTACTGGCCTCGACAAGTTTGGTTCCCGTTCCTCCATCATCACCTTTTGGTGCAGCCGTGGCATCTGGATCCAGTGCCAGATCTTCTGATTCACCAATCGGGTCAGCTGCACCGGTCTATCCCTTTTCTCAACCTCACAGCATGGTTGCTCCACTTCCTTCCTTAGCCAGGCTTCCTTTGATCTCTAACCCAGTTAGAGACATCATAGTAGCTTCGTTAAAATCCTCTACCAGGAGGATTTATACAAGCAAATGGAAACGTTTCTCTTATTGGGCTAAGGCCAAGAATATTGATCCTTTCACTGCCCCTGTTCAGGCAGTCCTGGACTTCTTAGCAGAGATTTTTCATGCAGGCTCCTCTTCTTCCACAGTCAGAGTTCAATTGGCTGCTATCTCCAATTTTCATGTCGGGATAGCAGATCATAATATTATGTCCCATAGGCTCTGCAGGGCCTTCTTGAAAGGAATTTTCCTACTAAAGCCTCCAATCAGGAATCCTCCTCCTCAGTGGGATCTAAATTTAGTGCTGACATCCTTGATTCTTCCCCTTCGAGCCAGCTGTTTCTTGTTCCTGCAATTTCTTTCTTGGAAAACTTTATTCCTAGTGGCTATTACATCGCCAGGAGGGTGTCTGAACTTCATGCTCTATCGGTTCGACCCCCCTATTTGGTTTTTCACAAAGACAGAGTATCTTTGAGAACTAATCCAACCTTTTTGCCTAAGGTCGCTTCAAAGACCAATTTGAATCAATCCATTGATCTCCTGTATTTTTCCCAAACTATTCAGACAGAGCTGAACAAAAGCTACATTATCTTGATGTCCACCATCAACTTAGATATTATTTGGACAGAACAAAAAAATTTAGAAAATCTGATCAACTTTTTGTTTCCTATGCGGATAATAAAAAGGCCTTCCTGTTTCTAAAGTGACCTTGTCCAGATGGCTTTCTTCGGTCATCTCTGAAATTTATCTGCTCAGGGGAAAACAGCTGTGCTCAAAACCTAAAGCACATTCAACTAGGAGCTTAGCTACTTCTACAGCCTTTCAAGCTAGACTTCCTTTAGACACTATTTGTGCAGCGCCACTTGGGCCACTCCTCACACTTTTGTTTCCCATTACAAATTGGACTTGGCCTCCAGGGACAGAGCCAGCTTTGGCTCTACAGTCCTCAAGAGTTTGTTCCATTGAGCCACCCAGGATAGAGGTGCTAGGACGCGTCCCATCAAGCAAGAATGAAGGGGAGATTGACAACTTAACATTAAGACGTTATGTACCTACCATAACGTTCCATGTTAGTTGTCTTCTCTCGCCTTCTTTCTTGACCCTCCCTCCTTCCCCTGGCCTGGACAGACCTTGTTATAAGAAATTATTATGCTGAAGACCTTTCAGACCTGGTCCTTCTTCCATCCTGTAAGTTTTCTTTCTTCCTTTGGGAAGTGTTTTTTTGCTTGGTGCTATTGCCCTTTGTCATCAAACGAGATCTGGGTACTTACCGCCTTGCATCATGGGATATGGGGCTGCCTCGAGCTGGTAAAAGTGACTCTCGAGCTTAGCAAGTGCCGAGTCGGAGCCGAGGGATCGGCTCCGAACCCATCAAGCAAGAAAGAAGGCGAGAGAAGACAACTAACATGGAACGTTATGGTAGGTACATAACTTCTTATTTATACTGTTGGTAAGCTAGCTTAACTTTGTTGGTAAAGTTTGCTCCCTATTAGTCATGGCAGAAAAAGCTAAATCGGGGTTCAAAAGATGTCAGTGTGGACAGAAGATGTCCATTACTGACAATCATGCTTCCTGCGTCTACTGTCTTGGCCCTCTCCATCTGCAGGAGGACTGCTCTATTTGTCACCCTTTCAGTGGAAGGGTCATGATGGAAAGGCGCAGGAAGCTAATAGAAAGGGGCTTACTAAAGCCTGACTTTCAAGAAGCCTTGGAGAAGGCTGATCAGGCTTCTAAGTCTTCGAAGGGGTCGAAGACTTCGAAGGTATCGGAGCCCAGGTCATCGGCTACGAGCACCTCGTCTAAGGTTCGGTCGCCAGCTCCACAGACCTCGGAGCCAAGCACCGAACGATTATCTCTCATCGAGCCTCAGGTCTTGGAGCCGGTGTTGGAGGTGCCTCCTCCCTCTGTCCTTCGGTCGGTGAAGTCTTCGGCCCCTTCGACCCGTTCTTCCAGGCCGTTATCTGATACTGACGTGGATCGAGTGGTACAGAAGCTCATGGAGAATACGGCTCTGTCCAAACTAATTGCGGTTTCATCACAGTTGGTTTCGAAACTAGAAGCCCTCCCTGTATCTCCAGCAGATCCTCCTTTGAGACCTTTTCAGTCTTTGGAGCCGGGAAAAGAGGAACCGATGATTGTTGAACCCTCGGTACTGAAGCCTACTTTTGTGCGATCGGCGCCACTGACCTCGACTCCCTCAGAGCCCATCGGGGAGTCGCGGAGCCGACAGTCTCTCCTTGGTTCCAGGGCCGAGAGTCGAACCGAACTTTCGGTTCCAACTCTTCCCCTCGGAGCCTCTGCACAGATTAGTTCGGCTCTGTCCTCAGGGTCGGAGCCTGTGGTCCCGGTCTCGGGGAAACTACCGTGCTCTTTGGATCCGGTGGAATCCTCGGCCCAGGGCTCTGGTGCCTTCGACGTCATGCGGAAGGTTTTGCCTGAAAAGACATTCACTTCATAGGAATCGTCTTCTCCTTCCCCCAAAGGGCCGCATTCTGTTTCTGTACCAGCAATCCCTCCCAAGCGTAGAGCCCAATGCCTCAGCCAGCCCCAAAGGGTGTTCCCTATTCCTCGGTAGCTTCACCAGATGCCCCCTCTGATGAAGCCCCGAGGAAGAAATTGTGCAAGAGGAGGCACATTGATTCTCCGCAAGAATCATTGACATCGGACACCGATTTGGATGAGTCAGAGGGGTCCCCACGGTCCCCCTCTGAGGATGTCTCGTTTGCTGACATCCTGGAGATCTTGAAACAGAGGGGTAATTGGCAGACCCTTGCCCCCACTGAGGACGAATCGGTGTTGCTGAAGGCATTTGGGGCTCAACCTTCTACCTCCTGGGTGACCCTGCCCTTCGGTGAACTAATGGACCTAATAGCTCAAAGGGCGTGGGAGACTCCCAATACAGTGGAACCAGTCCCTAGGAGGCCGAATAAATATATTACTGCCCCCCCGAGACAAAACTTATCTTACTAAAGAAGTCCCAGTGGATGCTATGGTGGTAGCAGCAGCCACAAAGAAGGAAATGTCTGAGTCGTCTTCCTCTGTTCATCCTCCTAACAAGGATTCCAGGACTATGGACAGGTATGGGAAGTGCGTTTTCAGTTCGGCAACTTTTTCCATGCGTTCACTGAACTACCTCACGCATTTTACGCGACTTCAGAGAGATCTCATTAAGGAGCTGGGAGATGCACTCCAGGGTAACACAGATGCTGCTGTCTCCGAAAAGGTAACAGCACAGCTTAACACCCTCTCTTCAATAGTAAACTCGTCCATGAGGCTCATTTCGTATGCGGCCGAGGGTTCGAGTAGGGCTGCAGCTTCAGCGATTGCTCTATGGAGGCAATCCTGGATGCGCCTTTGCTCCTTTGCGGAAGCCTTCAAGTCTTCCTTTACCAATGCCCTCTTTGATGGTGCCACCCTGTTTGGTCCCAAAGTGAAGAAGACTCTCACTCGGTGTGAGCAAGAAGGTAAGACCCTGTCTGCCGTAGGGGTCCGTTTTTCCACCCCGACCAGACCGTACCCCAAAGGGCAAAGAGGCGGAAAAATGTGGTTCTGAAAAACTCTGGGATCTTTCCAGTCCACAAAGAGTGACGCCTCCTCCAGAGGCAGAGGAGGAGGCAGGAATAGAAGACGCCGCCCAGGCGGCAGAGGGGGTCCGCAGAACCAGGGCAACAGGGATAGCGTCCCTGAAAAGCCCTTCCAGCACTCCTGAGGGGAGGCCCGACTGTCATACTCTGGAGGCAGTTGGGGGTCACTTAGCTTTATACCCAGAGGCCTGGCTAAATCTTACTACGGATTCCTGGGTAAAAAGCGTAGTAACCAGAGGATACAACATCCCATTTATAACCATGCCCCCAAACAAAAAAGATTTCCAGATGTTCCACCCAATCTGCGAGATCAAGCAGCCATAGAAATAAGAAAGCTGCTCGAAAAAAGAGTCATCCAACCAGTCCCAGCGGACCAGATAGGATCCGGAACTTACTCAAGGTTCTTTTTAGTTCCAAAGAAAACCGGGGACTGGAGGTCGATTTTGGACCTCAGCAAACTCAATACCTTCGTAAGGAAGGAAAAATTCCAGATGGTCACGCTACAGTCGATCCTTCCTTTCCTGCAGAAGGACGATTGGATGTGCTCTATAGATCTCTGGGACGCTTACTACCACATCAAAATGGCCAAAGCGTCCCGGGATCATCTGCGCTTCCGGCTGGGAGCCAGTCATTTCCAATTTTGAGCTCTGTCCTTTGGTCTCACCTCAGCCCCCAGGGTGTTCACCAAATGCATGGCAGTAATGCCGTCTCACCTGAGGCGGATAGGATTCTGGGTGTTTCTGTATCTGGATGACTGGCTCCTCACCACCACCACCAAGCATCGCCTTGTACAATCCAGGGAATACACAATCAGCCTTTGTTCCCGTTTAGGGATCTCAGTCAGTTTCAAAAAATCTGCCTTATCGCCCTTACAGCATATCTCATTCATAGGGGTGGAGTTAGATACTACCACAACGCTGATCAAGCTTCCACAAACAAGAGTATCAGCCCTCAGAGACCAGGCCGCTATTCTTATTCGGAACAGAAATGTTTCTGCAGCACAAGTGCTGAAAGTTCTAGGCATGATGTCAGCCACCCTGATTGCAGTTCCTCTGGGCAGGATGCACATGAGGATCCTCCAGTGGCTGCTCTTCGCACAGTGGTTGTTCCAACAGCTCCCTCTATCACACCACATCTCGATCACTGAGTCTTGCAAGCGGGATCTTCGATGGTGGCTAAACAGCCAGGATCTGACAATGGGTCGTCCGTTTGTACTACCCAGCCCTACAGCCACAGTAACCATGGACGCTTCCCTGATGGGGTGGGGGTAGGGGGGCTTTTCCAGGGGAGAACAGTCCAAGGAGAGTGGTCCAAAATAGAGTACAATCTGCATATCAATGTTCTGGAGTTGACAGCGGTGTTCCTAGTGTTGCAACACTTTCACAAATCTCTACCCCTAGGAACAGTGGCAGTTCAGACAGACAATATGTCAGTGGTCTGGTACATAAACAAGCAAGGTGGAACCAGATCTTATCCATTATGCAGAGAGGCCCTGAGAATTTGGCAATGGGCTGCATCCACAGGTCGTTTTCTGATAGCAACGCACATCCCGGGGTCATCCAACGTCATTGCGGACAGGTTGAGCAGAGCCATCCTGTTGCCCTACGAGTGGTCCCTGAACAGTCAAGTAGCGGAAAGGATTTTCCGAAGATGGGGCCAGCCTTGCTGCGATCTTTTTGCATCCCCCTTGAATGCCAAATGCAGAAGCTACTTTGCCCTTCTTCCCCCTCCGGGGAGTTCCCCCAGGGACGCACTGGTACACGATTGGCCCCTGGGTCTCCTGTATGCTTTTCCTCCTGTCCCTTTGATTCCCAAATTTTTACAGAAAGCCAGGAATCTGGAAAGGACGATCATACTCATAGCACCATTCTGGCCTCGACAGATCTGGTTTCCCTTCCTTCGAGCCCACCTGATGGAGGAACTATGGATTCTGGACCCAGTGCCAGACTTATTGACTCACTCGTCGTGCGTTCCTTATCCATCCCTTCAGTCCCTCAAACTGACAGCGTGGCTGCTCCACTTCCCAATTTAGCCAGGTCGAAGTTTTTGTCTCCAACAGTACAGCACATTCTAGTTTCTTCCCACAAACCTTCTACCAGAATACGATACAAAAGGAAATGGAAACGTTTTGCGTATTGGGCATCAGCGCAAGGGTTAGATCCCTTGGTGGCCTTGATACACAAAATCCTGGAATTTTTATCTACACTGTTTCACGAAGGAGCCTCTACTTCTACGATAAGGGTGCAATTAGCGGCCATATCGAACTTCCATGTGGGTGAAGGGGGTTATACAGTTATGTCTCACAGGCTTTGTAGGGCTTTCATGAAGGGTACCTTTCACCTTCTGCCACCCATCCGGGAGCCGGTTTTTCCATGGAACTTGAATTTGGTGTTGTCTCATCTTTATGCTACCACCATTCGAACCAGCTTCAACCTGCTCACTTAAGTGTTTGTCATGGAAGACCCTCTTCCTCATTGCTGTTACCTCAACTCGTAGAATATCAGAGCTACAGGCATTGTCAGTCAGGCCACCATATATGGTTTTTCACCCAGACAGAGTCTCCTTGCATACAAATCCATCATTTCTCCCGAAGGTATGCTCTGTTCTTAACATTAACCAATCTATAGAACTTCCCACATTTTTCAAAAACCATTCAAATAAATTGGAATACATGCTGCACAAGTTGGATGTACATAGGCAACTGAGATTTTATCTGGACAGAACAAAGGATTACAGAAAATCGGATCAGTTTGTTTCATTCGCAGATAATAAGAAGGGCATGGCAGTAACAAAACGGACATTATCCAAATGGCTTTCGGACTGCATAAATTTTGTGTATTCAGCTTCAAAGCAATCACTTCCATTCAAGCCTAAGGCTCATTCTACTAGGGCCATTTCTACTTCTTTAGCCCATGCCGCTCTTCTTCCGTTGGATACTATTTGTGCAGCGGCTACGTGGGCAAAACCTCATACGTTTGTCACTCACTACAAAGTAGACAGGTCCTCCAAGGACAGGGTGTCCTTCAGTTCCACTGTACTCAGGAACGTTCTTCCATGAGTCACCCAGGGTAACGGAGCTAGGGACGCTACCCGTGTGTAAGAACAAACGGCGAGATCGAACAATTTCACATAAAGAAGTTATGTTCTTACCATAACGTTCCATGTGAATTGTTCATCTCGCCTTTGTTCTTACATCCCCTCCCAACTTTCCCCACCACGTTCTGGAAGAACTGGTACGACTAGTGCCTGGTTGGTATTCTCTAGGTTGCCCACTCTACCTATTCTTCAGTAAGTTGCATATTAGCTATATCCCTATCTGTGGTTGGCTCTATATTGTTCAGTCTCAAGTGTGTGATTGCGTGAGCGTTAGACGCAGTGGTTAGTAGTGCGTTCTGGTTCTTGCAAACTAGATCTGAGGGATGGTAGAGGAGGATCATGGGATATAGACTGTGCCTCGAGCTTTCTTTTAGATGCAGAGCTTGTGAAGCGGCCGACTCGGAGCCGAGGATCGGCTCTGAACCCATATGCAAGAACAAAGGCGAGATGAACAATTCACATGGAACGTTATGGTAAGAACATAACTTCTTTTTCCCAGAGACAGGGCTGCTTTCATTTCTGCCATCTTCCGAAACATCCTACCATGAGACCACCCATGGAACTAAGTAGCTGGGGCTGTATCCCACCAGTTGAGGAATGGGTGGAAAAGACAACACTAGGTACGAAAGTTATATACTTACCATAACGATAGATCTGGGTTGTTGTCTGTTGACATCCATCCTCAACTTCCCTCCTTCCTTTCCTCTCTCCATCTCATGGAAAGCTTTTTTTTTTTTTTTTTGTCTCTGGTAACCCTGTATGGGCTACCACTGGTACAGCACTACATACTCTTACTACTCCAGTGCAGATTTTCCTTGGTGTATCATATAGTTTATGGTATTACATATTTGTATTTAGGTAATGGTTGCAGTACAACAGCAAACTCAATCTGAGATAATATTGGGGACAGGAGGAAATTATGGGTAACGGAAGGAGCCCGAGCTACAGATCGTAATTCTGAAAAAGTGTCCAAAGTCTGATTCAAGACCCACTCAGTTGAAGGATGGAAATGAATAACACAGATCTATTATTATGGTAAGTACATAACTTTCGTTTAATTTTTAAAGAGAGTGATACATAACTGGTGAAACTTTTGTGTGGGAATGAAGATAGATAATGCTGATGAAATCCAAATATCATGATTCACTTTTACAGTGAACTCTCCTTGAAGATCTGCTTTTACAAGTGTCCCTGCATACAAGAGTACTATCACTGCCTTTCATTGTGATATGAAGCAGAAATATAGAAGTACAGTTGCAGAATATATGGTTTTTACACTTTTATAAGGTGTTAGATTAATGCCCATTTTTGATGCATATTAGCTTTCAGTTTTTAAATTAGTATGTTAGTACAGCATCTGAAAATTTGGGAAATACGTGTACCCATAAGGTCTATGTAATGGAGGACACGTTAAAAACAGCAGTGATGGTGAAGGGAGCAATATTTTCTTAAGAGTTTTGTAATAATCAGTGTGTGAATTTTTGTTTCTGCTAATTGCTTTATGCTAACATAACATTACTGCTTTGTTTATACTTTTTAGGAGCTCACCAATTTAACAAGGCTACCACTTTTGATGGATTTGTCCCTGAAGGACTCCCAGTACAACACAAATCCTGTTTGTGTACTCTACAATTATGCCACTCATGTACTTTATCATTTACCACAGCTTCAGAAGCTGGACACATATGATGTGTCAAACAAGGAGATTAGAGAGAGAGCAGAGGTAAATACATTAAGTAATTGAAGAGTGACCAACTGAACAAAGGTATAAATGCTACACACTATGACTTAATTTATCAATGTATTAATATACTTTTATCTTTTTTCTGATTTGCTGTTACACACCACCCTTAGCATCATCTTTTTCTTTACAGTAGCTTTATGGAATACAACTTAAGAGTAGTTGTCTCATAATCAGTGTCTGTGAAGGCACCCTTTCTGGACTGCTTGTACTTTCTTCACATGTGACTTCTCTAGTAGGAGTCCTGTTTTTTTGCTTGAATGACCATTCTCCATTTGTGTTCTAGCTGTTCAGGCAGACTAACCCTTTCAGAAACTGATGCGTTGTAGCTCTGTTAGTTTCAGCGCAGTTTGCCTCAAGGTTGATCTGTCAACTAAATCCATGCTGATTTAGACTTCCTAATATACATTGTTCAAGCCTTTAAAAAAAAAGTTCTGGAATGTTTTGCATAATGACAGAAAATGAGCACCTAAACAAATAAAGCCAAAATCCATTTGATTGCAATAGATAAAAACTTGATAATAGGCCAATGGTATCAAGTAGTAAAGAAATTAACTGCAAAATATAAGTTGCTGAATCTTTTAATGGTTTTTATCTTGTCATTGCCAGTTGCTCAGCAGTTTGAATGTTGATCTTTGCTGAGAAGTTTAGAAGATTATGGGTTTTCTTCCCACATCAGGTACTTGGATTCATGTTCCAATACTGACATTGCTGTGTAGCAGCCATTCTTCAAATGGATTGCTAAACCATGATCCCATATGCTGCTGGCATTTCACATGTGGGATAAGGATCCCTTAGTGATTATCAAAACAAGAGTAGGTGTTCAGAATTTTTTTCAGATTTTTAACAAAAACTCACATTTTTTTCATCCATTTTTTTCTATCTCTGCTGACACTGACCACCATGTGCCAAGTCTCTGTTTCCCTCCTCGGTCTCCACAGCAGTTAAAAATGTCATCCCTTTAATTATAGATGTTGTTGTTGTGTCTTTCGGCTTTTCCCGGTTAGGGGTCACCACAGCGGAACTCCGGTCCGCTAATGATTGGCAGTTGATTTTTACGTGCAGAGTTGCCAGCCCTGACGCACAACCCCCAACGAAGGTACGTCCATTCATGCATGTCTCCACGCAGAAGATGGTCTAGCTGAGAATCGAACCGGACAGCGTCTTACTGTGAGGTGACAATGCTACCGCAGCACCACCACCGCGGATTCCTTTAATTATAGATGTAATATTTGTAATATTTTCTTCCCTTTCTTATTGTATTAATTTGTGCTGTTTCTTTTTTTGGTACTTTTCTGTTATCAGGGCAACACTTTCAACACAATCATTCAGCTGAAATCCAGTATCTGAACACATTTTACATACACCTGGTAAACATACGTGTGAAGGTACTGAATTTCAGCTGAACGATTGCATTGAAAGTGTTGCCCCGATAAGTAACAAACAGAAATGGAAAAATAATGAATGCAACAGATGTTCTTCGTGTTTCACTGTTGCAGTCCTTACATATGGGTTATCCGGCTCTCGGTAGCCCTTAGTCAACCTGAATACCAGAGTCCTTGGTATATGACATCGGCTGACGCCGGTTGTAAAACTGATGTCAGTACGTCAAGTATAAAGGGAGACGGCCAATGCCATTTCCTCAGTCTTTCTTGCCTCGGAGCCCGAAGCCGATATAATTCGCACTAGTGCCGGTCGGCCGTTTACCTTTGTTTCGCTTTCTGACTACCAAGTTGAAGACTCCTTCAGATAAGTACCCCATTGGGGATCCTCTTTTCTTGCTTTAATGAATGTCAGATAAAGTTAATAACTGTCTTGCCTGTGGAAAACAGATTCCGCACCGTGATTTCCATTCCTATTGTATAACTTGTTTGGGCCTTTAGCATGACGTCCCTAACTGTGATCTCTGTGCTTCCTTTAACCCACGTACCATATGCCGTAGAGCTAAGATTTTGTATAAGCATTTTGGAGTCTGGCCTAAGTTCGTCGGTATGGCGTCTTTTGGACTCCCGACTTCGGATCTTCCTAGGAAACGCAAAGACAAGGACCGTGACAGGCCTAGGATTAAATTTACTGACGACACACCGGTGAAATTGGTCATCAGCACAGCGGTGGTCACTGAGGCGCTTTCGCACCCCCTGCAGTCCACAGATTTTCAGCTGCAAGCCTCTGCCGAGACCTTTACGCAGTCCTCCATACCGCAGGCTGCTATTTCGTCTTCAGACCCTCCGCCTGTCGTCGCCTCAGATGGGTCCGGAGCCGCTTTGCAGGCACTGGCCTCTGACGTCTCTTCTTTTCGACATGAGACCAAAACCAGACCGACTACCTTAGCTCAGACTTCTGCAGTTGCTAGGCCTCCCGAGTCCCTCCAGATTGCTAGTAAACCTTACAGCCACAAACCTACTCACAAACATGAGTCGGCCTCCCCTCCTGTACCTCAGTCCCAGTTGGTAAAGATGGCTGATGATCATCTTTCCCTGATTAGGGGCTCTCACCCCCCCCCCCCTTTCAAAGAGGGCTAGGGAATTATCTCCTGATGCTTTGTCTGTCTCAGATTCTGAGATTTCCAGTATGTCTGCTGGTGAAGAAGGAAATTCTCAACTTTTTTCTGCCTTTGAGGATTCTGATGCTGAGGACTCTATCCCTTCTGCCTCCCCTCCAGAAGATTTTTCCTTTGGGGATAATTTGAATACCCTTAGGAAGCATTTTAAATAGGAATGTCAACATTTTCCACATTTTAAGAAAAGAATCAGGGAATTTTTAGATTTGCCACAGGATAAGCCTCCGGCTATACCTCCAGTTTTGGAAGTTGTGGAGGATGTTTTCATGGAAAATGCTTTAACTCCTAATTCTGTTCCTCTTGTCCCCAGAAAACTGGATAGATATTACAGGGTTCCTGAATTTCATCAATTCCTTTTCAGAAACCCTACTGCTGCTCCAGAAATTATTTTTCAAGGCCCCAAGGGTGTTAAGGCTACTATTGCTAGAAACCCTGTGCCTTCTGATAAGGAATCTAGGGACTTGGACAGGTGGGGTAAAAAAGTCTATACTTCTGCAACTCTTGCCATTAGATCCGTGAATTGTCTTTTTCACATGCTTAGGTATCAGCAGCATACGTTGGAGGCTATTAAGGCTAAACTTAGAGATATTCCTTCCATGACAGAAAACAAAGATTTACAAGACTTACTGAATTATGCCACTTTAGTTAATAACTGGTAAAAGATACAGGAATCACACAAACAAAGTAAAACCACGATCTCTGGAAGCAAACAGGACAAGTAAAATAACGTTCTTTATTTCAGGAATCACGTTTTCGCTCCCACAATTGCAGAAGCTTCCTCAGCTAATACAAATTAATTAATTAACAATTCCTTTTATATACATTAAATCATGATGTCATTTCCTTTTATTTTCAAACCACCAACCCACCGTAAAAATGACATAGGGTGGATAAAGACATCATTTTTTAAAAAAATGTCACTTCATGCTTTTAAATCAGTTCCATCATCCCACATTTATATTAAATTACAATACAAAATTAATAATCAACATTTACAATGTGTAAATCACTAAAAATATAAAATATAAAAGATATAAAATATACTACTATTTAAATCAAGATTAACTTTTTCTATACTTATATTAAATAGTGTATATGTAGTTCCCAATATATGGATCATACTAAGTCAATTTTTATATATGCATATGAGTATAAATGTCCTTCAATTATCTCATATAACTTTTATATTTAAGAATTACTGAGATGTTACAGGATTCATTTAATCCTGGGTAAGTAAAGGCATCTAATCCAATCTGCCACTCTAACTCTCTCATTTCAAGTAACAGAGTTTGAGGTCCGCCCCTTGCTCCAGTTAGAACCTGTTCGATACCCATAAATTGGAAACTATGTCCAATATTATGCATAACATGTTTGGACAAAGCATTGTCCATCTTTTTGTTATTTATCGCATACAGGTGTTGGTATATTCGATCACTCAATTTGCGATCGGTCTTCCCGATGTAGAAGCAGGGGCAGCAGGTACAAAAAGCAATATAAATCACAGATTTTGTGGTGCAATTGATTCTTGAAGTAATGGTATATTTTTTATCTCTGATTGTAAATGAATTACCAACTTTCAAGCAATTGCATCTATTGCAAAACCCGCACATAGCTGTGCCAGTTTGTCTGTTGGAAAATGTACATACTCCAGGTCTCTGTAATAGTTCTTTTAGATTTCTACCCCTTTTAAACACTACAACCGGTTGAAGTCCCAATTTTTGAAGCAACCCAGGGTTATTGAAAATAAAACACCAGTTTTTCTTTATGATATTCCATACATCACCAATATGTCTATTGAATGTTAAAACGAGACTTGTCCTAAAATGGTTTTGGCTACAAATTGTAGTACCAATACTATTGTGTTCAAGCCCTTTTTCTAAGGGTAGATCTATAGATTCACTGACTTCAATATTTGGGGTTTGGTATTTACATCTTAACAGAAGCTGGTAAAAATCTATATTCCTTTTCATAGAAACTTCATGAATTAATTCATCTATTAGGTATTTTGGGTACCCTCTATTTGTAAATAGTTCTTTTAGAAAAGAACACTCAGACCTGAATGTTTCAAGTGTACTACACATACGTACGGCTCTAACTAATTGTCCTTTGACAATGGATCTTTTTTGTTTAGCCGGGTGGTTACTAGAGTAGTGCAAAAAAGCGTTGCAGTAAGTCGGCTTCCTATATATAGAAGTCAAAAAACAGCCATTTTCCACGTCCTTTGTTAATTCAACATCTAAGTAGTCAATAACAGTATTAGAAAACTTATAAGTGAATTTTAAAAATGTGCTAGAGTTGTTCATAAACTCAACTAGTTCAACTGCTTCGCTTTCACTACCCTTGATCAAGATAAACACATCGTCTAAGAACCGTGTGTAGTATTTAACTTTTTTAAATAAGGGATTGTTTTTCAAAGTGACCTTTTCCCAGTAAGCAACTACTAGGTTCGCCACGCTTCCACCACATGGCGACCCCATAGCTATACCTTTTTTCTGCAGGTAGTATTGGTTATTAAACAGGAAAAAGTTTGATGTTAGAACAATATCCAACAGTTGTGTAACCAAGGAGATCTCATTTTTTGTAGCTCCCAAACCCTCCAACATCAATTCACTCCATTCAATTGCTTCCTGGTGTGGAATCGATGTATACAGATCGATTACATCTATAGTCAAAAAATTAAGTGTGGATTCAAAAGTAATGTTATTAATTGACTCTAAGAAGGTCCAAGAATCTTTACAGATCTCAGATATTTGTTTTAAATATTTTGAGATAATGCCATCGATTACTCTAGCACATGGGTGGATGATGCCACACCTGCCATCAATTAATGCCCGCATAGGTGGATTCAAGATGTTTTTATGCAATTTTGGGCAACCAAACATTACAGGTACTTTAGGTGATAAGATGTTAATAAAATTAAAGATGTCAATATCTATTAACCCATCAATAAGTAAATCACGAAAGTAACCTCTGATTCTTTTATAAGCCCCCATCATTTCACTGTAGGAGGCATTTGTGTATGCATCAGATTCTAAAATTAATAACATTCTGTCTACATATTCAGAGTTATCGAAAATGGCTACCCCTCCCCCCTTATCAGGTTTCATCACCCTTACTGATAGTTCTCGAAGATTATTTAATGCCTTTGTTTGTTCATATGATATGTTACTGTGAGAATCAAACCATTTTAATCCATGAAACAGATGTCTAAGGTCTAATTCACAGACATTTTCAAATATATTCAGATTAGGGTGTAGTGGGGGGTTAAATGTGCTAGATAATTTAAAAGGTGGTACCTCACCAAGAGGCCCGTTACTAAACAGTAACTTTAAATTTAACTTTCGGACATAACACTTTAAGTCCAAAATGGTTTTCGCTAAATCTAGCTTTTGATCAGGTACAAAGGAGAAGCCTTTTGCTAACAACTCGACTAGGTCTTGGTCCACATTACACATAGAAAAATTATACACTTTAAAGTCCCCTTCTTTATTCAATAGGATAGTAGGTCTTTCCAGTACAGTTAATGGGAGTTCGCCTCCGTCGGTATTTTGAATGTCTTCTATCGATGTAAAACCATAAGAAAGTATTGGAATATTGGGGGAATCTAATTGTTCTTGTGCCACCGATTTTGGCCATTTTTGTTCTTTCCCCCTAAAAAAGGCTTTTGATACCTTTTATTAGTGTGGTTTCCTTGATTGTACTGTTGAGAAGCCTTTATCCTGTTACTTCTCCTCGGTACCTGGTTGGAATTGGTACTGCTCCCGTTTCTATCTACAGTAGTATTGTCATTTAAATTACTGTCCAGCACATCAACCAAGGAGTTATCCAAGTCTTCTGTCACATCATTAGGATTTCCTTCATCAACTGTCTTGAAAGATTCGGATAGGCAAGCCCTTTACAATAGGCTTGTCTATCTCTCACTAGTTTTTTAGATTTAGTGAGTTTCAGCTTGACCATGAGCGCATCGATACTTTTAAAAATGCGCTCATAGTCATATTTATAACTAATGAAATCCATGTCATTTTTAATCGTATTGTCAAGCTTTTCAGTGTCAACAAATAAACCGCTTATATAGGTGTTGTAGTATTTGACCATAAGTTCTAATAGCTCTAAGCCTTGTCGGTCGAACAGAGATGTTAAGTCTCTTGAAAAGTTACAGTCACTAAAAAGGTTAGTGGGTCTGAACGAATTTCTCAGGCCCTTCGGTATTATTTTCTCAGAAATACATTGTTGGAAGTAGGACACTTCCAGCTGTAACTTTTTTATTTTTAACAACTTTTGGTCAAAGAGTTTTAAATTCTCACCTATATTACTTGGAGAGTTGCCTGTAGCTTGATCCAGTGGCCGTGTACTCACACCGTCTTGTGTAGCGAAACCAAAACAGTCCACATTCTCCACCCATGTAGAGAAAGAAGGCAACCCGATAGTTACCCGGTTATTTTTGGGAACTAACCTTTCTGGTGTCTGCTGTCGTAGTCCTGGTGTGTTGTCAGGCACTCGTTCACTATTTGATAATCCATTAAATGTCCGCAAACCAGTTGTGATGGTGGGAAAGCTTTCTACTACGTCTCTTCGTTGTAAGAAAGCCAAATCTGTTCCGCCTGGTGTTTGTGAAATCGGTCCGTTGAGGGCACTGCGACCATTAACTGTTTGTTGCCCAGCAACTATTTGCTGGCCAGGCGGGATGGAATAGTTAGAACTGTTCAAAGTTACATTACTTTGTGTTGCGCCAACGATGTTGGACCATGAAAGTCCAATGTTCGCGCCCCCAGTTCCGTTTTGAAGTGACGCGTTTTTCTTCTCTATTGCGTCAAGCCGCTTGTCTAGCTGTTCAAGACGCTGGTTTAGTAGTCCCAACAAGGAGGCAACATTCGGTGGTTCATCCTCCTTATTTAATTCACTGGAACCAAACAAATTCGGTGTCCTCGGGCTCCCAGAGGTTCCGGTTGACATACTGGTAAAAGATACAGGAATCACACAAACAAAGTAAAACCACGATCTCTGGAAGCAAACAGGACAAGTAAAATAACGTTCTTTATTTCAGGAATCACGTTTTCGCTCCCACAATTGCAGAAGCTTCCTCAGCTAATACAAATTAATTAATTAACAATTCCTTTTATATACATTAAATCATGATGTCATTTCCTTTTATTTTCAAACCACCAACCCACCGTAAAAATGACATAGGGTGGATAAAGACATCATTTTTTAAAAAATGTCACTTCATGCACATCGGGAAGACCGATCGCAAATTGAGTGATCGAATATACCAACACCTGTATGCGATAAATAACAAAAAGATGGACAATGCTTTGTCCAAACATGTTATGCATAATATTGGACATAGTTTCCAATTTATGGGTATCGAACAGGTTCTAACTGGAGCAAGGGGCGGACCTCAAACTCTGTTACTTGAAATGAGAGAGTTAGAGTGGCAGATTGGATTAGATGCCTTTACTTACCCAGGATTAAATGAATCCTGTAACATCTCAGTAATTCTTAAATATAAAAGTTATATGAGATAATTGAAGGACATTTATACTCATATGCATATATAAAAATAGACTTAGTATGATCCATATATTGGGAACTACATATACACTATTTAATATAAGTATAGAAAAAGTTAATCTTGATTTAAATAGTAGTATATTTTATATCTTTTATATTTTATATTTTTAGTGATTTACACATTGTAAATGTTGATTATTAATTTTGTATTGTAATTTAATATAAATGTGGGATGATGGAACTGATTTAAAAGCATGAAGTGACATTTTTTTAAAAAATGATGTCTTTATCCACCCTATGTCATTTTTACGGTGGGTTGGTGGTTTGAAAATAAAAGGAAATGACATCATGATTTAATGTATATAAAAGGAATTGTTAATTAATTAATTTGTATTAGCTGAGGAAGCTTCTGCAATTGTGGGAGCGAAAACGTGATTCCTGAAATAAAGAACGTTATTTTACTTGTCCTGTTTGCTTCCAGAGATCGTGGTTTTACTTTGTTTGTGTGATTCCTGTATCTTTTACCAGTATGTCAACCGGAACCTCTGGGAGCCCTAGGACACCGAATTTGTTTGGTTCCAGTGAATTAAATAAGGAGGATGAACCACCGAATGTTGCCTCCTTGTTGGGACTACTAAACCAGCGTCTTGAACAGCTAGACAAGCGGCTTGACGCAATTGAGAAGAAAAACGTGCCACTTCAAAACGGAACTGGAGGCGCAAACATTGGACTTTCATGGTCCAACATCGTTGGCGCAACACAAAGTAATGTAACTTTGAACAGTTCTAACTATTCCATCCCGCCTGGCCAGCAAATAGTTGCTGGGCAACAAACAGTTAATGGTCGCAGTGCCCTCAACGGACCGATTTCACAAACACCAGGCGGAACAGATTTGGCTTTCTTACAACGAAGAGACGTAGTAGAAAGCTTTCCCACCATCACAACTGGTTTGCGGACATTTAATGGATTATCAAATAGTGAACGAGTGCCTGACAACACACCAGGACTACGGCAGCAGACGCCAGAAAGGTTAGTTCCCAATAATAACCGGGTAACTATCGGGTTGCCTTCTTTCTCTACATGGGTGGAGAATGTGGACTGTTTTGGTTTCGCTACACAAGACGGTGTGAGTACACGGCCACTGGATCAAGCTACAGGCAACTCTCCAAGTAATATAGGTGAGAATTTAAAACTCTTTGACCAAAAGTTGTTAAAAATAAAAAAGTTACAGCTGGAAGTGTCCTACTTCCAACAATGTATTTCTGAGAAAATAATACCGAAGGGCCTGAGAAATTCGTTCAGACCCACTAACCTTTTTAGTGACTGTAACTTTTCAAGAGATTTAACATCTCTGTTCGACCGACAAGGCTTAGAGCTATTAGAACTTATGGTCAAATATTACAACACCTACATAAGCGGTTTATTGGTTGACACTGAAAAGCTTGACAATACGATTAAAAATGACATAGACTTCATTAGTTATAAATATGACTATGAGCGCATTTTTAAAAGTATCGATGCGCTCATGGTCAAGCTGAAACTCACTAAATCTAAAAAACTAGTGAGAGATAGACAAGCCTATTGCAAAGGGCTTGCCTATCCGAATCTTTCAAGACAGTTGATAAATGAAAGAAATCCTAATGATGTGACAGAAGACTTGGATAATTCTTTGGTTGATGTGCTGGACAGTAATTTAAATGACAATACTACTGTAGATAGAAACGGGAGCAGTACCAATTCCAACCAGGTACCGAGGAGAAGTAACAGGATAAAGGCTTCTCAACAGTACAATCAAGGAAACCACACTAATAAAAGGTATCAAAAGCCTTTTTTAGGGGGGAAGAACAAAAATGGCCAAAATCGGTGGCACAAGAACAATTAGATTCCCCCAATATTCCAATACTTTCTTATGGTTCTACATCGATAGAAGACATTCAAAATACCGACGGAGGCGAACTTCCATTAACTGCATTGGAAAGACCTACTATCCTATTGAATAAAGAAGGGGACTTTAAAGTGTATAATTTTTCTATGTGTAATGTGGACCAAGATCTAGTCGAGTTGTTAGCAAAAGGCTTCTCCTTTGTGCCTGATCAAAAGCTAGATTTAGCAAAAACTATTTTGGACTTAAAGTGTTATGTCCGAAAGTTAAATTTAAAGTTACTGTTTAGTAACGGGCCTATGGGTGAGGTACCACCTTTTAAATTATCTAGCACATTTAACCCCCCACTACACCCTAATCTGAATATATTTGAAAATGTCTGTGAATTAGACCTTAGACATCTGTTTCATGGATTAAAATGGTTTGATTCTCACAGTAACATATCATATGAACAAACAAAGGCATTAAATAATCTTCGAGAACTATCAGTAAGGGTGATGAAACCTGATAAGGGGGGAGGGGTAGCCATTTTCGATAACTCTGAATATGTAGACAGAATGTTATTAATTTTAGAATCTGATGCATACACAAATGCCTCCTACAGTGAAATGATGGGGGCTTATAAAAGAATCAGAGGTTACTTTCGTGATTTACTTATTGATGGGTTAATAGATATTGACATCTTTAATTTTATTAACATCTTATCACCTAAAGTACCTGTAATGTTTGGTTGCCCAAAATTGCATAAAAACATCTTGAATCCACCTATGCGGGCATTAATTGATGGCAGGTGTGGCATCATCCACCCATGTGCTAGAGTAATCGATGGCATTATCTCAAAATATTTAAAACAAATATCTGAGATCTGTAAAGATTCTTGGACCTTCTTAGAGTCAATTAATAACATTACTTTTGAATCCACACTTAATTTTTTGACTATAGATGTAATCGATCTGTATACATCGATTCCACACCAGGAAGCAATTGAATGGAGTGAATTGATGTTGGAGGGTTTGGGAGCTACAAAAAATGAGATCTCCTTGGTTACACAACTGTTGGATATTGTTCTAACATCAAACTTTTTCCTGTTTAATAACCAATACTACCTGCAGAAAAAAGGTATAGCTATGGGGTCGCCATGTGGTGGAAGCGTATAACCTAGTAGTTGCTTACTGGGAAAAGGTCACTTTGAAAACAATCCCTTATTTAAAAAAGTTAAATACTACACACGGTTCTTAGACGATGTGTTTATCTTGATCAAGGGTAGTGAAAGCGAAGCAGTTGAACTAGTTGAGTTTATGAACAACTCTAGCACATTTTTAAAATTCACTTATAAGTTTTCTAATACTGTTATTGACTACTTAGATGTTGAATTAACAAAGGACGTGGAAAATGGCTGTTTTTTGACTTCTATATATAGGAAGCCGACTTACTGCAACGCTTTTTTGCACTACTCTAGTAACCACCCGGCTAAACAAAAAAGATCCATTGTCAAAGGACAATTAGTTAGAGCCGTACGTATGTGTAGTACACTTGAAACATTCAGGTCTGAGTGTTCTTTTCTAAAAGAACTATTTACAAATAGAGGGTACCCAAAATACCTAATAGATGAATTAATTCATGAAGTTTCTATGAAAAGGAATATAGGTTTTTACCAGCCTCTGTTAAGATGTAAATACCAAACCCCAAATATTGAAGTCAGTGAATCTATAGATCTACCCTTAGAAAAAGGGCTTGAACACAATAGTATTGGTACTACAATTTGTAGCCAAAACCATTTTAGGACAAGTCTCGTTTTAACATTCAATAGACATATTGGTGATGTATGGAATATCATAAAGAAAAACTGGTGTTTTATTTTCAATAACCCTGGGTTGCTTCAAAAATTGGGACCTCAACCGGTTGTAGTGTTTAAAAGGGGTAGAAATCTAAAAGAAGTATTACAGAGACCTGGAGTATGTACATTTTCCAACAGACAAACTGGCACAGCTATGTGCGGGTTTTGCAATAGATGCAATTGCTTGAAAGTTGGTAATTCATTTACAATCAGAGAAAAAAAATATACCATTACTTCAAGAATCAATTGCACCACAAAATCTGTGATTTATATTGCTTTTTGTACCTGCTGCCCCTGCTTCTACATCGGAAGACCGATGCAAATTGAGTGATCGAATATACCAACACCTGTATGCGATAAATAACAAAAAGATGGACAATGCTTTGTCCAAACATGTTATGCATAATATTGGACATAGTTTCCAATTTATGGGTATCGAACAGGTTCTAACTGGAAAAAGGGGCGGACCTCAAACTCTGTTACTTGAAATGAGAGAGTTAGAGTGGCAGATTGGATTAGATGCCTTTACTTACCCAGGATTAAATGAATCCTGTAACATCTCAGTAATTCTTAAATATAAAAGTTATATGAGATAATTGAAGGACACTTACACCCATATGCATATATATATATAAAAAATAGGTTTAGTATGACCCATATACCGGGAACTACATATACACTATTTAATATAAGTATAGAAAAAGTTAATCTTGATTTAAATAGTAGTATATTTTATATCTTTTATATTTTATATTTTTAGTGATTTACACATTGTAAATGTTGATTATTAATTTTGTATTGTAATTTAATATAAGTGTGTGATGATGGAACTGACATTAAAAGTATGAAGTGACATTTTTTAAAAATGATGTATTTCATCCACCCTATGTTATTTTTACGGTGGGGTGGTGGTTTGATATCAAAAGGAAATGACATCATGATTTAATGTATATAAAAGGAATTGTTAATTAATTAATTTGTATTAGCTGAGGAAGCTTCTGCAATTGTGGGAGCGAAAACATGATTCCTGAAATAAAGAACGTTATTTTACTTGTCCTGTTTGCTTCCAGAGATCGTGGTTTTACTTTAGTTAATAAGCATTCACTTCATTGTGGTTTTGACACTTTGGAGGATTCCTGCAGAGCAACAGCCACTGGTTCTGTAATTAGAAGGCATGCTTGACTCAGGGAGCAGCCTCTTTCTGAGCCAGTTAAGTCTAAATTGCAGGATGTTCCTTTGTACAAGGACAGTCTTTTTGGTAATAAGGCTGAGGTGGTACTGAAAAAGTTGGAGGATAAGGCAAACTCTATGCAAGCTGTAAAAGATTTCTTTCAGGTACAGCCTTCTTGGTTTAGTAGGTATTATCCTTCCAAGAATTGATCTTTCCCTGAGCCTGGCAAGCAGGATCAGTCTAGGCCTAGGGGGTTCAGATCTTCCAGAGGGCAGTCTTCTGCCCCCCCCCCCCAAAGGGTTAAACAGTGGCATTTTTCTGCTGCTAAATCAGGGAGTTCTAAGCCGGCTTCCCAAAGCAAGCATTCTCAATGACTCCGGCCTTCTTGTGCCTACCTCTGCAGGCCCTGGGTTTCCTTTGAGGGGAAGGTTAGCCAGGTTCACAGAGGTATGGTCTACCATCACAGACGACAAATGGGTGCTCAATATAGTACACCAAGGTTACAAGTTTTACTTTCACACCTTCCCTGTTTTACAAGGGTACCCAGACATACCCAAAACTCTCAAAGCAGAGGTAGAAATTCAAATTTATTCTCTACTGACTATGGGGGCCATAGAGCCAGTTCCTGCAAATCAGGAAGGCCTAGGTTTTTATTCAAGGCTTTTTCTGGTACCCAAGAAAGGGGGCACCTGATGACCTATTCTGGATCTGTCCATTCTAAGCACTTTTCTGGTGATTCCCAAATTCAAGATGCTCACCCTTTAACAATTACTACCAATGCTGGGCAAGGATTCATGGCTGGTAACTTTGGATCTCAAGGAGGCTTACCCGCACATCCCAATAAGGGAAAGTTTCAGGCAGTTCCTTCACTTCAGGGCTGGGGAGCAACACTTTCAATTCTCTGCATTGCCCTTTGACTTATCTACTGCTCCCAGAGTTTTTACAAAGAGCCTGGCCCAAGCCATTGCTTTTTGCAGGCAGAGAAACATTCAAATTTATCCTTACCTGGTTGACTGTCTCATTCAAGCAAACTCTGCAGAACAATTAGAAAAGGATTTGGATTTCGTGAAGAACACTCTCACCTCTTTGGGTTACACTCTCAACGAAAAGAAGTCAAAGTTGGTTCCTTCAAGGGAGATTATTTTCCTGGGAGCGAGTCTGAATACAGCCACCCAGATGGTATTCCTCCCTCAACAGAAGCAAGATGATCTTTCCACTTACTTCATGAACTTGGCAAGCATGACCCAGCTGTCTGCAAGACAATTCCTGCAAGCACTGGGGTTTTTGGCTTTCATGTATTTTGATGATCCCATATGCAAGGCTGCATATGAGAAAACTTCAATGGTACCTCAAGAACCTTTGGTGTCAACACGCACACAGGATTTAGACTTGATTCTTGCCCTGATTCCCTGTCTACAAATGGAGTTTCTCTGGTGGGCGAAAGCCTGTTCTCAGAACAAGGGTCTGCCTTTCTGCCCATCGCCTGCCAGCTAGACTCTCACCACAGATGCCTCAAATATTGCGTGGGGGGCTCATCTGGATGGCAGGGGCATACAGGGCACTTGGAGCACCCAGCAGATTCATCTGCACATAACTTAAAAGAATTGATGGCAGTGCAGCAGGCCTTGCTGGCTTTCAAGCACCTACTCTACCTTGGACTCTGCTAATCAGGACAGACAATAGCACAGTCATGTGGTACATCAACAAGCAAGGGGGGACTCACTCTTACCCCTTGTGCATACAAAGCATGAGACTATGGTCCATAGCAGCATCCATGGGCTTGCGTCTAATAGCCCACTATCTTCCAGGGAGGCTAAACTCCTTGGTGGATCATTTGAGCAGATATGTTCTGGATCCTCACAAGAGACAACTGAACAGGAACATTTTCCATCACATCACTTATCATTGGGGCACCCAACAAGTGGATCTTTTCTCCTCTCACACCAATCATCTGCTTCCAAACTTCTGCACAAGGGAGTTTCCCAACAAAGCTTGGAGGGTGGATGCGTTGTCCTTCCCATGGACACATCTCTCAGTTTATGCATTCCCTCTGCTGCCTCTTCTTCCCAGAGTACTGCTAAAGATAAAGGATGCAAAACCAAAGGCTATTCTGATAGCTCCAGATTGGCCCAGGCAGCATTGGTATCTCCGCCTTCGCAGACTTTCTCGGGCTCAGCCTTGGCATCTTCCCCTGGTACCAGATCTGTTGGTTCAGGGAAGGGGAAAGTTCCTTCATCCTCATCTTCAAACTCTGCATTTAACTGCCTGGCTAATACCTTAAATCTTTTCCAACAGGTAGTTGAAGTTCTTTATGAGGCCAGGAGGCCTAGCACAAGAAATTCTATGCAGATAAATGGAAGAGATTTTGCTCTTGGATGCTAGCTAAAGGAGAAGACTCTTCTCATCCTTCTCTTTCACTCATTCTTGACTACCTAGCAGGATTGCTTAATGGTGGACTTTCTTTTTCTTCAATCAAAATTCACGCTTCAGCAATTTCGGCTCATTGTTCTTTTGAGCAACCCATTGTTTTTCACCCCTTGATGAAACAGTTCCTGAGGGGAGCTAATAATCTTAAGACCTCCCAGAAGAGATCCTACTCCTGCTTGGGATCTTAATTTTGTCCTGGAAAAACTTATTCTGCCTCCCTTTGAACCAGCTGCCTCTGCAGATTTGAAGCAAGACTGCTTTCCTTTTAGCTATTACTTCAGCTAGAAGGGTATCTGAGCTGCAAGCCTTAATGGCAGTAGAACCTTTCATTATTTTTCACTCAGATCGGGTTTCTCTGAGAACCAATCCCTCCTTTGTGCCTAAGGTAGTTTCCAGTTTAACCCTTAACCAGTCTGTTCACCTGCCTACATTTTTCAACAATCCCCAAAATAAAGGGGAAAGATTTCTGCACTCTCTTGATGTGCATAGACAGCTGAAATTTTACTTAGACAGGACTAAATAATTTCGAAAATCTGAACAGTTATTGGTTAGTTTTGCTCCTGGGGCTCAGGGTAAAGCTATTTCAAAACAAACCATCTCCAAATGGATTGCTCATTGTATTCACTTTTGTTACCTGCAGCATGGAAATGTTCCCCCTCAGGGTATATTAGGACCCATTCTACTAGAGCAGCCTCTACCTCTGCAGCCTTTCTGAGAGGTGTGCCTACTTGAAGCAGCTACTTGGTCTTCTGTCCATACTTTCACAAAGCATTACAATCTACCTTTGTTTTCTAAATCCAGGGCTGGTTTTGCCTCTGCAGTTTTGCAGGACCTCCTTACCAACCCTTAATCTGTGATCCTTCCTCCCCCTATGTCTTCTTACTGGGCTTTGGGAATCAACTCATATGTGAGGACTGCAACAATGAAACATGAAGAACATAGTACAGTTGTGTACACTTACCATAAATGTAGATGTTTGAGTGTATTCACTGTTGCAGTCCTGGTTTCTCACCCTCCATTCCCCCTTTTTTCCTAAAGTACAGACTATGGATTTTTATTTTTTGTATGACGTGTCCAGGGTGCTACCATTCCTGGATTAGCCTTCTTTTGGGGGCTGCTAACAGTTAAGGCAAGAAAAACTCAGGAAATGGCATTGACTGTCTCCCTTTATACTTGACATACTGACATCAGTTTTACAACCGGTGGCAGCCGACGTCATATACCAAGGACTCTGGTATTCGGGCCGACTGAGGGCTACCGGGAGCCGGATAACCCATATGTGAGGACTGCAACAGTGAATACACTTGAACATCTACATTTATGGTAAGTGCACACAACTGTACTTTGTGGATAACGTTATTCCTGTATAGTGTCTCAGTATACATCTCCGGCGTGTAGTCCACAAGTTATGACTTGATTGGCTAAGAGAGACAACACCTCCATTGCAGGCCTCTGTTACTCCCTTCCCCATTCATTTCCCTGGCCTTTTTATTGAACTATAAAAATCTAAACATTTACTTACTTTTTCCGAAATGTTTACAGCTCTAACTCCACAAAAGTATTGCTGTGTGAGACATGACATGGTCATAGCAGCCACAACTCCCTAGTACATAAAAACGTGAATTACAAAATATACTCCCTGAAGTAAAAGATGTCTGTAACTAAAATTATTATTAGTAAGTATGAAGAGTAACTCACTTTTTCTACAAAACTCACCAGTTTTAGGTAGTAGGGATTCAGAGGGCAGAGCTAACATTTGAGTCAATCAGAGACAGCTGACAGTTATAAGACGCCACCAACAGAACGCGTTGCTATGGTACTGCTAAATATAATGCAACTAATTTAAAATTACTTTTCAAATCTTTGTACATTTTGTCTGTCATCGACTATTAAATGCAATTTAAATGTGGGTGGAGATGATTTTCTTTTAAAAAAGGTGACTCAGTACCTCTAAAGACTTGCAGATTCCCGTTTTTTTTTTCCCTCTCAGAAACTCACAAGTCTTGTGTGGGCCCAGTGTTTCCTCCAAGATAAGACCAGATAGTTCTCTGCAGTTGTTACACTGAGTCACCAGGGTTATTCCCAAACATTTATTTATTTTTGCGAAATGTTTATAGTTGTCAACTCCACAAAACTATTGCTGTGTGAGACATTACATGGCCAGAGCAGCCGGAACTCTGTAGTACGTAAATACCTGAATTAGAAAAACGTGATTGTCTTGTGCCATCTGAGCGCTCTTTACAAGTGTTACCCCGATAACGGAAAAGTACCCTTTTTTTGTTGTTAATCAAATTCTATATATTGTACATTTCATTTAGTAATTTTTCTTCCAAATAATGTAAATATTTGAAGTACTTTTAAATATTTTGAAGCTGCTACTGACCTGCTGTTGCTGTGACAGTAATTCGAAATTCCACATTTAAGGTTTATAATTTTGCATTATTTTTATTGTTTTACTCTTATTGATTGCAAATTGTTTTAACTTAAAGTTGTTTTGATTTACATTTGCTGTATTTTAAATTTGTTTTTATTTTGGATTTTTGTGAGTATTTAGGGCAAATTAGGAAATAATTTATTTTCTGTTCCTGACTGAAAAGAGATTGAAACAGTGTGATCTGTGGGAGGAGCTGAGAGGTAGCATTTATTATTTAAAGTTAGCAGAAAAGGAACATGTTTTAATCTTTTGGAGCTTCCACTCACCTGCTGCTATCAGACTGTTTCCCAACCCACCTTAACTGTTGTGCTGTTAAACTTAGTGGCTCTTGTGTGGCCTGCTTCTTTTTTACATTTGACCTTGGGCTCTCCTTGGTCTCATTTTGTCTTCTCATAATAGTAAGAACTAGTTCATAGTAGGATGGGCCTCCCCTTAGACTGTTAAAACTTTGGTTACCCCCTCTTTCATATCTTCCCGTTCTTTAGTACACACTGCAGTATGAAGAACATTGATCCCTTTACTCATCCTACTACTGAAATCACAAACATCTGGGTCAGCATACCAATCACTGGTAGCCTACAGACCACATTTCAGAAATCAGCTTGAGATTAATGCCTCTGTTTTGCTGTTGGTGAAAAAAGTAGCATGGGGGACATTATTTTCTAGCCTTGCTGCTGGTGAAAGGAGTACTATGGGGGGGGGGGTTATTTTCTAGCCTTCACAGAGTCTACCAATCACTAGAAAGTTTGAAAGCTGCTTCTTAGGACCCAGCTTGGATTAGTGCTACTGTTGTACTCCTGGTGAGAGAAGCAGCATGGATTCATTGATTCTTGATGTGTGCATGGGACTTCTTGACCTGTCTAATTTTGGGCTATTGTGCAGTGTAGCTCTCTTACACTTAACTGGTGTATGTGCTATCCAGGGTATCTACCAAAAGAAATCTACACCTAGCCTACAGACCCATAGAACATTTGAGCCAAGACTGCTTATTGCCAAAGTGCCAGTCAACTACTACTTAAGAACCATTTTGAGATTAGTGCTACTATTATGTTTCTGGTAAGAGAAGGGGCAAAGAGATATGGATTCCTAGCTAAGTGTAACTGTGGTGGGACCAGCACTAGTAGTAGCTAGGTAATAGCCAATAAGCAAATCACCACTGTTTATCATTTTAGGTTAACCTAGTGAGTGGCTAAATTAGTGAGTTTTTTGCTGAAATTACTTTACTGGTTCCTTCTAGTGGCAAAAGAAGGATGTTCTTTGTGTTTCACTGTTGCAGTCATTACATTTGGGTTATCTGCTTGTAGTAGCCCTCAGTCAGCCTGATTAACAAAGTCTTGGGTCCTGCTTCAGTTGCTGTCCCTTCTTCCATGACGTCAGGTCATCAGGGGTATAAAACATGCAGCCAATGCCATTACATCAGTCTTTCTTGCTGTGCAGTGCCCGAAGCAGAAGCAGTTTACAAGTGCCGGTCACCCGACTCCTGAAATTTTCGTTTTCGAGTTTCAGAACCAAAGTCTTCAACTAAAACTAAGTACCCCGTTGGGGAAACTTTTTCTTGCTCCTTACTGATGTCAGTAAAAGTTAATAATTACATTACTTGTGGAAAGCAAATACCTCATAAAGATTTTCATTCTTACTGTATTCCTTGCCTAGGCCCTGACCACGATGTACCTTGCTGTCGGTTTTGTGCTTTATTTAATCAGCGCACTATCCGTTGTTGGTATATTTTTGCCACTAAATATTTCGGTTCTCTGTTTAATTATCCAGAAATGTTGTCGGTTAGCCATCCGACTACCGGGATTTTGAAAAAACGCAAAGATAAAGACAGAAACAGGCCGCCGAGGTCCAAAACTGCTGACGACGCTTCTCCTAAGCCAGTCGCCAGTTCGCCGGTACTCAGTGAGGCACTTTTGCAGCCGCTGATTCCCGCTACTTCTGATTCGCAAACCTCTACAGAGACCCATTCGGAGATGCTTTAACTATGGAACCCACGGATGTCTCTACCTTGGATGGGTCCGGAGCTGCTATGCAGGCACCGGCTTCTGAGGGTGTATTCAGGCCTACGAACTTGCATATTAAACCGATGCCTCCTTCTTCATTTAGCCCCTAATCTCGAACCATGCCTAAAAAACTGACACCCAGGCCACATGCTCAGGCCTCTATGCCTAAAAAACAAATGATAAGAATGGCTGAAGATCTTATAACTCTAATCAGGGAAGCCAACTTCCCCCTTCTAAGAGAGCTAGGACTGAAGTTGTTTATGAATCTTCTGACAAGGATTCTGATTTTTCTGATTCTTCTGATGATCTGGATTTGCCCTTACCTACTTATGAGGATTCTGATGCAGAGGATTCTATTCCCTCTGCTTCTCCTCCAGAGGATTTTTCTTTGGTGAAACCTTACATACTCTAAGGGAGCATTTCCACTGGGAAAGCCAGGATTTTTCTTATTCAGAAAAGAGGCTTAGGGATTTCTTACTCCTGCCTCAGCATAGGCCTTTAGCTGTTCCTTCTGTGCTAGATATTGTTGATGATGCTTTTTCAGAATCTAGTTTGGCCCCTGATTCTTTGCCTCCTGCTCCCAGAAAACCTGACAGATATTACAGGGTTCCTGATTCACACAAGTTCCTTTTTAAAAATCCTATTGCGAATCCAGAAACTATTTCATAGGGACCCAAGGCCATTAACACTTCTACTGCTAAAAATCCTACCCCTTCTGATAGAGACTCCAGGGTGCTGGATAGACGGGGTAAGAAGGTTTACACTTCTGCAACCTTGGCCATTAGGGCTTTAAACTGCCAGATGTTCTTCATTCCACATTGCTGCAGTCCTAACTATTGGGTAGTCCGCTGTCCAGTCGGCCCGAATACCAAAGTATATGGCTGACGTCGGTCAGGGCGCATTAGACTGACGTCAGTACGTCAGGGTACTAATGCGCATGACCAACGTCATATCCTCAGTCTTTTTTGCCGCATGGTCCGATGCAGAAGCAATTTTGCGAGTGCAGGTTGGCGTTCTGAAAGTTTCTGAAGTCAGAGTTTCAGACCGAATCAAAGTTGGCTAAGTACCCGTTGGGAATATTTTGTTTTTTTCTTGCCTCAGTATTTAACCGGATGTCAGAAAAAGTGAATAACTGTATTTCTTGTGGGAAACAGATACCTCATAGGGATTACCATACTTTGTGTATACCTTGTTTAGGGCCTGAGCACGACGTTGTTGGATGCCGCTCTTGTGCTAGATTTAACAAACGCACTATTAAGAGAAGGTTAGACTGTGCCAGGTTAGTTTTTGGGAAGCGTTGTAATTATAAAATGCCGTCGGAGGCTCCGACGCCCGCTTCAGCCAAAAAGCGCAAGGACAAAGCAGCAAAGCCTAGAGTGGAAGAACCGACAGTCCCAGACGTCGGATCTTTAGAAGGCTCAGTGGAGCTGGAGGTTTTGCCAGGTGTTTCTTTGGAGTCTCAGGGAGAGACTTTACTGTTACAGGATGTATCCTCGCAGGAAGTAGGCCAGGCTGAGGGGGCTTCTCAGGTGGCTGTTCTTCCCTCTCTTCCTAAGGTGGTTAGAGCCTCCCCTTCTGTTTCCAAGGCTTCTTTGAGAGGCAGGCCAAGTTTAACTTCAGTGGGGGTTTCTCCTAGTGCTTCAGGGTCTTTGCCTAAGAAACATATGCTTAAAATGGCAGAGGATTTGATTACTATGATTAGAGGTTCTATGCCCCCTCCTGATAAGAGGCCTAGGGTGGAACCTGAGTTTGAGAGTTTTGAGCAATGTTCGGAGGCTTCTGAGTCTTCGGCTGAAGACTTGCAGGAGTATCCTCCTTATTCTGATTCTGATGTGGATGATTCTACTCCTTCAGCTTCTCCTCCTGAGGATTTTTCATTTTCAGAGACTCTGCATTCCATGAGGGAGCATTTTAAATGGGAAGGTCAAGATTTCTCTGATTCCAGGAAGAGGCTTAGGAATTCTTGTTTTTACCCCAGCATAGGCCTTTAGCTATACCTCCTGTTCTGAATGTGGTGGAAGATGTTTTGCAGAGGCTTCCCTCAATCCTGATTCTTTGCCTCCTGCCCCAGTTAAACCGGATAGGTACTATAGGGTGCCTGAAGCTCATAAGTATCTTTTAAGAGTCCTAGGGCAGACCCGAAACTGTCTCTCAGGGGCCTAAAGGTGTGAAGGCCTCTGTTGTTAAAAATCCTGTTCCTCCTGATAAAGAGGCAAGGGCTTTGGATAGATGGGGAAAGAAAGTGTATACTTCTTCCACTTTAGCCATGAGGGCGTTGAATTGTCAGTTTCACATGTTAAAATATCAGAATTATCTCCTTTCGCAATTGAAATCTAAGGTGGATGCTCTGGCAGAAGGTATTGAGTGTAAAGAGTTGCAGGATTTAGTTCATGTGTCTGAACAGGTGGGTAAACATTCCTTGCAATGTGGTTTTGATGCTGTGCAGGCCTCCTTGAGGGTGGCTGCCACTGGTTCTGTTCTTCGTAGGCATGCCTGGTTGAGAGATCAGAATTTAGCTGAGCATGTTAAAACAAGGATTTTGGATGCTCCTTTGCAGTCTGATGTGTTGTTTGGTTCGCCTGTGGAAGCAGTCTTAAAGAAAATGGAGGACAAGGCTAAGTCTATGCAAACTGTTAAGGATTTTTGCAGGTGCAGCCTCCAAGTTTAGTAGAAATTGGCCTACTAAGGGATGGACTTATCCTGCTTATGATTCCCAGTCTAGGGATAGGTCTAGACGTGGTAGGGGCAGAGCTCAAGGTTCTTTTAGGTCTAGGACAGGGAGTTCCCCTGCTCAGACTTCTGGTGAGGGCAGGGTCAGTCCTTTCGTAAGCAGACCCAATGACCTGCCTTTTCAGCTGCCAGTACATTCTCGCCTGGCAGCACCTTTGGGAGGAAGACTGTCTCTTTTCAAAGAAAATTGGGATTTAATTACCCAAGACAGATGGGTTCTGGATATCATTCACCACGGTTACAGGTTTTATTTCCATACCATGCCTCCTTTCAAAGGCATGCCAGACATTCCTCCTCTACAAAGACAAGAGGCTCACAAGCAAATTTCTCTGTTGCTCCACATAGGGGCCATTCAGCCAGTTCCTGTGCCAGAAAGAGGCCTAGGATTTTATTCTCGCCTGTTCCTAGTACCGAAGAAGGGGAACACGTGGAGGCCAATTTTGGATTTATCTATCCTCAACACTTATCTGGACATTCCCAAGTTCAAAATGTTGACGTTACAACAGCTTTTACCTCTGCTGGGCAAGGATCACTGGATGGTAACTTTAGATCTCAAGGAAGCTTACCTTCATGTGCCTATAAGACTAAGTTGCAGGAAGTATCTGCGTTTTCGAGCTGGAAATTCTCATTATCAGTTCTCTGCATTGCCCTTTGGCTTATCCACTGCGGCCAGAGTATTCACAAAGGTTCTGGCTCCAGTGATAGCTTACTTCAGGCTAAAAGGAATTCAAATCTATCCTTACTTGGACGACTGCCTGATTCTAGCTCAAGAAAAGGAAGACCTTCTACAGCATTTGGATTATGTCATAGCAGTGCTAAGATGCCTAGGGTATTCTGTGAATGAAATAAAGTCCAGTCTAGTACCCTCTCAAGACATGTGCTTTCTGGGTGTGAGACTGAATACAGCAGCCCAGATGGCCTTTTAACCCCGGACAAACAAAAGAATCTTTCCAGTTACTTCCATCAACTATCTCTTCAGTCCGGGCTGACTGCAAGGACAGTCCTTCAAGCCTTAGGGTTCATGGCATCTTGTATTCTGGTGCTTCCCAATGCCAAACTGCATATGAGGAAGCTGCAATGGTATCTCAAAATGTATGGACACAGCACTGCCAGGATTTGGACACTGTCATTCAAATAATACCTTGCATTCAAAAGGAATTTTTGTGGTGGGCTCAGGAATGTCACCTAAACAAGGGACTCTCTGTGACCCGGCCAGAGGCGAAGTCAGATTCTAACGACAGATGCCTCAGACATTGCTTGGGGAGCTCATCTAAATGGAAAGTGGATACAAGACAAGTGGCCTGCCAGACTACAGCATCTACATATCAACATGAAAGAGATGTTAGCAGTCCAGTTTGCATTAATGGCTTTCAAGGAGTTACTTCTTCCAGGGCAGGTGTTGATTCTAACAGACAACACAACTGTCATGTGGTACATCAACAAACAAGGGGAACACATTCTTACCCATTGTGCAGGCAAGCAATGATTTTATGGGAGACTGCGCCAGCTTGCAACTAACTCTTCAGGCAAGGTTTCTGCCGAGCACAGAACTCCTTAGCAGATGTGTTAAGCAGACAAATCATGGATCCCCACGAGTGGAAACTGGATCTTCATGTATTTCAAAATTGACAGTGTCATGGGGAACTCCAGACATAGATCTGTTCGCTTCTCCACTAAACCACCAGCTGCCAAAGTTTTGCACAAAGAGGTTTCATCACACAGCTTGGAAAGTGGATGCTCTTTCTTTCAGTTGGAAAAATCTTCATGTGTATGCTTTTCCACCTCTGCCTCTTCTCCCAAAGGTGCTTCTAAAGGTCAGACAAGACAAGCCAAGGATGATTTTAATAGCTCCAGATTGGCCTCGCAGCACTGGTACCCATTACTGAGGAGTCTGGTAAGGAAGCCTCCATGGCCTTTACCCTTGATTCCACACCTGTTGTCTCAGAGGGACGGTCACCTGCTCAATGTCAAGCTTCAATCTCTTCATCTAACAGCCTGGCATATTCTGTTTTGAAAGACAGCAGGTCTCAACTTCCTCAACAAGTTTTAAATGTGATTATGGAAGCCAGAAGACCTAGTACAAGGAAAGTGTACGCAGAAAAATGGAAGAGATTTTTATTTTGGAGTGCAGCAAACAATTTGGAGATTTCTGAGCCTAATTTGAGTGTGGCTCTTCAATATCTTACTGAGTTATTGGACAAAGGTTTGTCTTTCTCTTCCATTAAGATTCATGCTGCAGCAATTTCAGCTCACTATGATTGTGACCCACCATTGTTTTCGCATCCTTTGTTCAAGCAATTTCTTAGAGGGGCAAAGAATATAAGACCCCCACGTAGAGCTCCTACTCCTGCTTGGGATCTCAATTTTGTGTTGGAGAAACTTACTCTACAACCTTTTGAGCCTCGGCTACTGCTGAATTGAAATATTTGTCATGGAAGACTGCTTTTGTGTTGGCCATTACTTCTGCAAGAAGGGTTTCTGAGTTGCAGGCCCTTATGGCGGTAGAGCCTTTTTGATTTTTCATAAGGATAGGGTATCTTTACGTACTAATCCTTCCTTTATGCCTAAGGTGGTTTCTAGTGTGGCTTTAAACCAAACTATTCATTTGCCTACTTTTTATGCAGATCCCCAAAATAAAGGGGAAAAGATTTTGCACACTTTAGATGTACACAGGCAATTGCGTTATTATTTGAGCAGGACTAAGGATTTTAGGCAGTCTCAGCAGTTGTTTGTTTCTTTTGCTTTGGGTTCAGGGCAAGCCTGTGTCAAAACAAACTATTTCTAGGTGGATTGGGTTTTGCATTGCATTTTGTTATTCCCATCATGGCAAGGAGATTCCAGCTGGAATTAGGCCTCATTCCACTAGGGCTACTGCCACTTCTACAGCATTTCTAAGGGGTGGCCACTAAGGATATTTTGGAGGCAGCTACTTGGAGTTCAGTGCATACTTTCTCTAAGCATTATCACCTTCCTCTCTACTCTAAGTCTAGGGCTGGTTTTGCCACAGCTATTTTGCAAGGCATGTTGTCAGTTCCTGCTTCCTTATGATTTGCCAGCCTCCCTTACCTCTGCTTTGGGATTCTACCCAATAGTTAGGACTGCAGCAATGTGGAATGAAGAACATAGTACAGTTTTGTACCTACCATAAATGTAGATGTTCGAGGATCCACATTGCTGCAGTCCAATTTACTCCCTCCTTCCCTCTGTGTTTAAGGGTGGTTGTGTAGGTGAGGTTATATTCTGGTAATTTTGTATATATTGTACATATTTTTGGTGCAGGTATGTTTGGAATTTTTGGTTTTGGCCTTAGCTTTTCAGGGTCTTCTGACATCTGGGGCAAGAAAAGACTGAGGATATGACGTCGGTCATGCGCATTAGTACCCTGACGTACTGACGTCAGTCTAATGCGCCCTGACCGACGTCAGCCATATACTTTGGTATTCGGGCCGACTGGACAGCGGACTACCCAATAGTTAGGACTGCAGCAATGTGGATCCTCGAACATCTACATTTATGGTAGGTACAAAACTGTACTTTTCGTATGTTAAAGTATCAGCAACATGTTATTGGATTGCTTAAACAGAAAATGATGTTGATTCCTGACTGTACGGAAAATAAAGAATTACAGGATTTAATGCATTCTGCTGAACAAGTTGGAAAACATACTTTGCAATGTGGATTTGATTCATTAGAGGCCTCTTGCTGGGCTGCTTGTTACTGGGTCTGTGCTCAGAAGGTATGCTTGGCTTACGGAGCAATCTTTGCCTGATCATGTTAAAGCTAAATTGCTGGATGCTACCTGAAATCAGGACCGCCTGTTTGGCAATAAGGCTGAGGAAGTTCTTAAAAAGATGGAAGATAAAGCTAAATCTATGCAAACTGTTAAAGATTTCTTACAAGTTCAGCCTCCTAGATTTAGTAGGCACTGGCCCTCTAAGAATTGGTCCTTTCCAGCCCCTTCCTTAACAACAGACACATCAGACTATGCATGGGGGGGCTCACCTGGCAGGGAAGTGCATTCAGGGCAAATGGAACCCAAGTCAAATGCACCTGCACATAAATCAAAAGGAAAACATCGATGTCTGTGCTGTGACAGAAACCTGGTTCAAGGCTCCTGAGAGCACCCCAGCACTATCAGGTTTTACCTCTTATCATGCGTTCCGGCCCCAAAATCCGGACAATACCAAGAAAGGAGGGGGGGTATCCATATTCATCAAAGACACCCACACCTCAAGACTGGTGGCAACGCACGATGCATCGGAGACCATCCAGGTGCAATTAACCATAGGCAAGACTGCTCTGCAAATTGTAGCATGTTACAGGCCACCCTCACAAACTCAGGAACCTCACATGGCCTTCCTGAAAACACTAGAGGGGATAAATGTATCACCAAACACCATCATACTAGGTGACTTCAATTACCCTAATATAGACTGGGAACACTACTCAAGCCCAAACACCCTAGCCCAAAAGTTCCTGGAATTCATAAACTCAAATGCCATGGAACAACTAGTCACCATCCCCACAAGAGGAGAAAACATACTTGATCTCATCATCACGAACATGGGAGCACAATGTTCAACACCGAAGTACACCCTCACTGGTGAGATCAGATCACAAACTAATCTCGCTGGAGGTCCTCATCCCACCCCACCTGAAATAAAAAGACCACAGTAAAGAACTTCTCGAAAGCCGACTTCACACTTCTAAAGACTAGTGTGGTCTCCTTTAAGGCCCCCGAGCCGACGGAAAACAGTACTCAAGCCGCTGAATCACTTACAAATGCCTTCTACCAGCACCTGCAGGACTGCATGGATAAGGCAATCCCAAGCAAAACAAAGACTCTTTGTACCAAAGGCAAGCGCCCACTCTGGTGGACCCCAGCCATAAACAAACTCTACAACAAAAGGAGGAAGCTACTACAAGATAGAGCAAAATCCTTAAAAGGTAAGACACCCTTGATCACTATAAGTAAAAACTAAGAGCTCTCATAAAATCATCCAAAGCAAATTTTGAGAGAAAAATAGCTAAAGACTCAAAAGACAATCATAAGGCCTTCTTTAGCTATGTTAGAAACCTGGGAGGAAACTCCCAGATATGCTCAGAACTAGTTCAAAATGATGTGAAGATTACTGATCCTACAGACATTGCCAACATACTGGCTGACAGGTTCAGTGCAAACTTCTCCCTCCCCAAAAGGAGAGATATCTATACCAAGCGATTGCAGCCCCCAAACATCTCCAACGCCCAAGTGAGAACTGCTCTCTCCAAAGCAAAAACACAGCATCCATGGGACCTGATGGTGTCCCCGGCTGTGTGCTCCACGAACTCAACGAGGAATTAAACCCACAGCTAGGACAGCTGTTTAATCATAGTCTTACCTCTGGATACGCACTCAGGAGTGGCGCACTGCAACTGTGGTCCCACTTCACAAAGGCGGTGCCTCCACCGACCCTGGAAATTACCGCCCATTAGCTTGACAAGCCTTATCTGCAAAGCCATGGAGAGGATCATAATGGACCTCATAAATAAAGACATAGGGAATTTGCAGACTTTGGATCCATCCCAGTTTGGCTTTGTCAAAGGCAGATCATGCCTTCTAAACTTGGTTGACTTTTTCAAACAGTCACCAAAGCCATTGATGAGGGAAAGGCAGTCCATACAGCCTACCTCGATCTGGCGAAGGCCTTTGATACAATACCCCACTCGGGTATCATTGAAAAACTCATCAGCTTAAATGTTAACCCATATATCACAAGATGGGTTGCAAACTGGCTGAGTGACAGAACCCACAGGGTCAGAGTTGCTGGCGCCATGTCAGACTCAAAGCCTGTCACAAGTGGTGTACCACAGGGCTCAGTCCTGGGCCCACTCTTGTTTGGCATCTACTTTTCTGAAGTACAAGCAAACACAGGAGGGTTATGGCTGACAAAGTTTGCAGATGACTGCAAACTGGGCGCCATAGTAGAAAACACATCTGACACAGATATCCTTCAGAAGGGTCTCACAGAAACGGATAACTGGTGCCAGAGCCATGGCCTAAAGTTAAATGCCAAAAATGCATAGTCATACCCTTCGGAGAAACAAGGTTACCCCTAGCTACCAAATAGGTGGCAATCCACTGAGTACAGAAGAAGTTATCAGGGACCTGGGGACCCAGGTTGATAGTAGTCTGTCATTCGACACCCATGTAGCTAAAGTAGTTAGGAAGACCTTCTACATTGCCCACCTTATCATGAAGGGATTCTCATCTAGATCAAGGGAGGTCATAGTCTCCTATACTCATCACTCATCAGACCAATGATTGAGTACAATGCCCCATTCGGAATGTATCTGACCCGACACTTGCAGCAGCTGGAGAGGCCACAAAGTTCCTCACCAAAAGGATAAAGGGTCTCAAACATCTGTCCTATGCTGCCCGACTGAAAGAACTCCAGCTCTATTCAGTCGCCACGCTTGCTCAGAGGTGACCTTTGCCTAACATACAAGGCCATGTCAAACCCAGATTTGATGAATATGCTTCACCTCAAAAATCTAGATCCGTCAGAGCCACAAGGGCGGAGACTTAAACCTCGACACGGCTATTAATAGGACGTGCTGGAGGGATAGATTCATCACCCAAAGACTCCCTATGCTGTGGAATAAAATCCCGGTATATGTGAGGCAGAGCACCTCGCTGGCCTTATTCAAGAGAAATCTTGACCAATGGATGGGAGATCGCAGATATACCCCAGGGATTACCTCAGTGTCACTGCTCAACAGAGGCACAGCAAAATAATGGGTATAGTTCCCCATACTAAAGGGGTGGCGTAAGCCACAAAACTATGGGCTAGGCTTGTAAATGCCCTCGGGCAGATAGCCTAGTATGAACCTATGAACCTAAATGTTAGCTATACAGAATGCTCTAACAGCCTTCAAGGACCACATTCTTCCAGGACAACTAATGGTAAAGATGGACAACACCACGGTCATGTTGTACATAAACAAGCAGGGGGTACACACACTTACCCCCTCTGCAGACTAGCCATGGCATTGTGGAACATAGCCTTGAGCTTCCATGTGAATCTACAAGTTCAATTCCTGCCAGGAAAACTAAATACACCGACAGATGGACTAAGCAGAAACCTCATGGACCCACACGAGTGGAAACTGGAAACAAGGATTTTCAACATGTTGACAAGCAAATGGGGGAGCCCAGATATAGACCTGTTTGCCTTCCCCCATAACCATCAATTGGACAAATTCTGCACAAGGATTCCCCACAAACTAGCTTGAAAAGTGGATGCTCTATCCTTTAGCTGGAAAAAACCTATCAGTTTATGCCTTTCCTCCTCTGCCTCTGCCCTCCAAGGTACTACTAAAGATCAAACAGGACAAGCCAAGGAAGATTTTTAATTGCACAAGACTGTCCACGCCAACACTGGTACCCCCTCCTGTGCAGTATGTCATGCTTGGCCCCATGATACCTGCCTCAGACTACTTCCCTGTTGTCTCAGCAGGGGAACCAGATTCTGCACCCTCAGCTGCAAACCCTGAACCTAGCAGCCTGGCTAATTGCCTAATCTCTCCTTTACCACCCCTCAGTAAATCAGTGATGGATATCATTTTAGAGTCTAGGAGGCCTAGTACTAGACAATCTTATGCTGCAAAATGGAAAAGATTTTGTACCTGGAACCAATCTCAAGGGATGAGCGCAGCAGTGCCCAAATTACCTCAGATTCTACAATATTTGACTGAGATGCTTCATAAGGGCTTGTCCTTTTTCCTCCATCAAAATTCATGCCTCAGCCATTTCAGCTCATTATAGCACAGAGCCTCCCCTCTTCTCTCACCCACTGCTCAAGCAGTTCCTGAGAGGGGCCAAAACTTTAAGACCACCGAGGAGAGCTCCAACTCCAGCCTGGGACCTTAACTTTGTTTTGGAGAAACTCACTCTTCCTCCTTTCAAGGCAGCTGCTACTGCAGATTTAAAATTCCTTTCCTGGAAAACAGCTTTTCTTTTAGCAATCACTTCTGCAAGAAGGGTATCTGAGTTACAGGCCCTTATGGCAGTGGAGCCTTTCATCATCTTTCATGCGGACAGGGTGTCCCTCAGAACCAATCCCTCCTCCTTGACCAAGGTGGTATCCAGTGTGGCTCTTAATCAGTTCATTCATTTGCCTACCTTCTTTCCTAACCCACAGAACAAAGGGGAACGGATACTGCACTCCTTAGATGTGCACAGACAACTTAGATTCTACTTGGACAGGACTAAACCTCAAAGGAAATCTGAACAACTGCTGGTGGCATTTGCTGCAGGGACAGAGGGGAAAGCTATTTCAAAGCAAACCATTTCAAAATGGATAGGCCACTGCATTCATTTCTGCTATAAGCACCATGGAAAACCTATCCCACAGGGCATCAGACCCCATTCAACCAGGGCTGTATCTACCTCTCCAGCCTTTCTCAGGGGCGTCCCTACAAGGTACGTCCTAGAAGCTGCTACCTGGAGTTCTGTACATACTTTCACCAAGCATTATCATTTGCCAATTTTCTCTAAATCCAGAGCTGGTTTTGCCACTGCAGTCTTGCAGGGCTTTATAGCTGGTCCTAATTATATTTAAATTCCTCCTCCTCCCAACCTTAGCTTTGGGGAATCTACCCAAATGTAATGACTGCAACAGTGAAACACGAAGAACATAGTACAGTTGTGTACACTTACCATAAATGTAGATGTTTGAGTGTATTCACTGTTGCAGTCCTGGTTACCCTCCCTCCAGCCCCCTTTCTTTTTTTGGCTATACCCCTACTCTCCCTTACTATGCTCCAAAAGCTTTTTGGTGTATTTGCTTTTTTGTTGAAGGTATATTCTTGTATTATAGATTTAATTGCTTCCCATTAGGTGGCACCTGACATCTGGGGCAAGAAAAACTGATGTAATGGCATTGGCTGCATGTTTTATACCCCTGATAACCTGACGTCATGGAAGAAGGGACAGCAACCAACGCAGGACCCAAGACTTTGCTAATCAGGCCGACTGAGGGCTACTGCAAGCAGATAACCCAAATGTAATGACTGCAGCAGTGAATACACTCGAAAATCTATATTTATGGTAAGTGTACACAACTGTACTTTCTCAGGTTAGTTGTGGACATTACTTGCTACTAAGGCTAAATTCAAGTGTCTTGCCAATGGTTGGTATGCTCTACTGACCTTTTTGTTGCTAATTTTCTGTGTTATAACTATGGCAAATTAGTGTGACACTACCCTTTGCACAAAAGCATGGACACACTGTAGTGTATAGACATGGCATTTAGTGCCTTAACTTTCTCTATATAACCTACTCCCCTAATTCCTGTTGAACTTTTTTTGCAATTAATGACTATTTAGAGTCTCAACCCACATTAGTAAGCATCTGGTGCCATGGATTTGTATTTTTCAGCCTAGTTGAAATGGACATCCTGAGACAATGTAGAAATTATCTAATGTTTACTGACAACCACCTACAACTAAAACCAGTGGACACAGTGTGTTAGAGATGTAGTTATACAATGTTATTGGAGGCAGAGCTCTCACACTAATCCACAACAAATAACAAGCAGGTTGTCGGAACCATACAACATCATACTAAGTAAAGTACACACAGCTCAGACCAAATATATAGACCTTCATATGCTGAGGTTCTTAAAGTAGCTTACCTAAACCAAGGAGGTATCCAATAAGTAAACTAAGAAACCAGTACCCTCAGCAAGCTCACAAATGTGCAACATGGGCAGCACCATGAAGCAAACATCTAAGAGTCACACTGGCTCGTTTCAAAAGCCTATAAGGCAAACCTCCATACAATCCAATAACATCATCATAAGTGACTCCACAGTGAGTAACATTGATGCATTGCTCACCAGGCTATGCAAAGAGTGTGTCACGGTCAGTTGCCTAGCAGATAACAGGATTTGATACATTACGCTAGCATTCAAGTCCTTGCAACACAGGTACACATATGACACAGTTGTAGTACACATGGGTGTTAATACTGCCCTGGACTATGTGAAGGTAGAAATGACAGAGTTATTGGAGTATGTGTCTTGAGGCTGGTGTGAAGCTAGCCTTAAGCAGTATTCTACCATCAGCAAGAATGATGCCACTTACAGACAAAACATTATTGTCTTCAGCAGTAGACTTAGCTTCTGGTGTATTTCAAAGTGGATTAGCTTTTGGTGTCATTCAAAGTGGAAACAAAATAGGTTCATTAGGTGCCTTGAACCTTTAGATGCTGCCTGGCTGTTATATCCTTGGTAGGATATAACCCATATAGCTAAGACTATTGCAGCAGTGACCATTCAGACATCTACTGTTATAGTATAGTTGTATAAGTAAACTTGTATCAGCCTGGGAGGAAATGGTAGACAGTCCTAACTGCTTTGACAGGAATGGCCTGCACCTCCTCCCAAGGCTTTCCACCCCATAGTGTCTTTTTTAGGCAATGTCAGTCTTTTAAAGCTTCTAGCAAAAAAGATGAGAATCAGGAAAACGTCAAGGTATTGCCTGTCAATGGTAAGTGCCTTAACAAAAAACTGAACTTCCACCAAGCACTCTTTACCCTGGAAAACATTGATATATGCATAATCACAGATACATGGTTCAAAACCAAAAAAAGCACTCCTCCATTGCAGGATTTCAATGCCTATCACATGTTCAGACCCCTGTATTAGATGAAGTCACTAAAGGTGATAGTGTCTCCATAGTCTTGAAAAAACATTTCACCTCCAGACTTGTTAGACAAAATAGCAAACTGGACCTCCTCTGCATCAAACGTGCTATTAACAAAATCCCTTATCATGTCATAGCTAATTAGGACAAACTCCTGTGTCTCCCTTGGCCCATACCTCCTACCTAACTAGTGTGGAGTCCTTTTGTATTAAGACAAACACTTTCTCTTAGGAGACTTCAGCTACTCCTCCATAAATTGGGAGACTAATACATTCTCAGATACATATGTCAAGAAGTATCTGGACTTAATTAGGGCAACAGAATCTTGACTTTGGTCTTTAACCAGTATGGGGCAACTTTGCTCCCCACTGATTATAACTTCCTCTCTAGTCAAATCAGACCACAGGTCTGCCATAGTTACTATAAGGCTGAAACCTGAAGCAACTTCCAGTATCTTCATATTCAGTGATTATGTGAAGGCTGCTTTATTAAAACTGAATAATGGCCTGGATAAAGTCAAAAGCCCTTTCCATCTTGTTGACCACACTGCTTATGTACTATCATTTACTGCCAAATTCTATACACAATGTAAATAGCTGCATAGGAGCATCAATGACCATCAGAAATGAGTACGATGCAAAATCCAAAAATAAATCCGTATAGTGGAACCCTAATGTCAGGCTGTATAATAAAAGAAAAAAATTGTTGCATGCAAAAATAAATTTAACTCTGAATATGCCAAAAATGCTCTTGCTAAACTAAATAAGGAACTCCGGACCCTGATCAGATCAGAAAAAGCAAGATATGTAAAAATAAGCACCCAGGGGAAGGATAACAGCAGAGCCTTCTTTAACTGTGTTAGAAACATAAGCAATGCCCAGCACTGTGTAGAGCTAATAGTAAGTAATATCAAATATTCAGACAAAGAGGGCATTGCCAGTCTACTATAAAAAAAAAAATTTAGCTCAAATTTCATCTCCCTTTCATATTCCTGCAGTATTTTCAGATTACATACCCACATTTATACCTGTCCTCAGATCTCCTAAGAACATGTCCTCAAGGTGTTATCCAAGACCAAGAGCACTACTTCTGTGGTGCTGGACAACATAACAGGCTGCCTACTGGTCAGTCCGAAATATGACTTGTTAGACCCTCTACAGTGGCTATTCACTATCAGCCTCAAAATAGCCTTTGTGCCAGGAATGGTGTGCACCTTCCCTCTCTAGGCTTTTAAATATGCGCTAAAACATTGTCTTCCCCATAGTGCCTTTTTTAGGCAGTGCCAAACTGAAAGTACTTGAGACATAGCAAATCAAAACCAAGAAAATCTAAAGATGTTACTGCTCAATACTAGGAGTCTAAAACAGCAAACTCCACTCTCTATAAGCTGTCCTCATCTTAGAGAATGCTGTTGTCTGTATAGTCAGTGAAATATGGTTTAAAGCCATGGAGAGCACACCGGCAGTGCAAAGCTATAATGCCCTGCATACATTTAGATCAGCTACTATACAGACAAGGGACTAAAGGTGGAGGTGTATTGATTTACATCAAAAATAAATATACATCAAGGCTGGTCAAACAGAAAGTTGCACTTGAGCTTCTCCAAGTTCATAGAATCCCCCATTGACACTAATGTTCTCCATACCACTTCCTTGTAAGCTATAGGTCCCCTTCTATGACCCAGGAAACCCGTAATATGTATTTAAGCTTACTGGAAATCATCCAACCCAATTCCATATTTTTGGGTGACTTTGATTACCTCACTTTTGACTGAGAATCGTATATAGCACCAAACATGCAGGCACAGTGATTCATGGATTTTGTAAACCAAACTCCCTGGACCAGATTATCAATATGCTGACCAGCAGTGCAAACATATTGGATTTGGTCCTCACTAATATGAGAGAGTGCTGTGCACACCCTAGTGTAATATCCTCTCCAGTAAGGTCAGACCACAAAACTGTCTCTTTTGAAGTAAAAATAAATCCCAGAACCCCAGCTAACACTGGAATGTTCAGGAATTACTCTAAACTAAGCTCCTACTGTTAAGTGGTAACCTGGCAAAATTTCAAGCCCCCATAAACCTGAGAATACTGCTGCCTAAGTAGAACTGTTCAAAGAAACCCTATACAAGTATATTAATAGCTGCATAGAGGCAGCTGTACCCACCAGGAATAAGTAGAGAACTAACTCAAAAACAAGCCATCCTGTTGTAATTGCAACATCAGTAGGTTATATGACAAAAGGAAGACAATCATGGCAAAAATTAGGAAATGTAGCACCCAACAGAATAAAAGTACTCATCAATCTAAATAAATAACTCAAAGGGAAAAATGAAGTCTACCAAGCCCAAATTTCAGGTAAATTTGACCTAATAGCCCAGTGACAACCACAAGGTAGTCTTTTGTGCAGAGCTCATAGTTAATGGAGCCACCTATAATAGAGCAAGAAGATATAGCAAACCAACTCACTGACAAATTCACCTAACTTTACCCCTCTTTCCCTTTTAGCTTCCTCTTAGACAATACCAGCAAATATAACTCACCCTAACTACCCCCAAGAAACTATTGTCATGGGAGATCTTAATATTGACTGGAACTTATGTTCCTCAGACTCTCCCTCTACCCACATAAATCTCTATGGCTTTTCGCAGCTCATACACTCCCCCACCAGAATAGGAAAATCCAATCAAAAAGAGAGTTCCTAGACTGGATACTCATCAATAGTCATTCCCACATGTACATGTCTGGGACTCTCCCAAATGACTTTAGTGATCACCTTATTACATATATACTTAAACACAAAACAGTTAACTCCCACCTGCTCCTACGAGTGTGTCAGAAACATCAAAAACTTAAACCCCACAAAATTCCAATCTGAACTCAGTTTGTAACTGGATATAACTAAAACACCTTCCCCTGGATGAGGCTGTTGATTACTTTAATACCAAATTTCTAGAAATACTTGATTCCCATGCTCCTAAACGCTCAATTAGAATTAAAACAAAAATCGCCCCCTGGCTTTCAAATGATACCAAACTCAAAATCTTACTCAGAAATAAGGCATGGGCTAAGTGGCGTACCACTAAAGCCACTCTAGATAAAATTAATTTTCAGCAGTTAAGGAATGAGACAAAAAAATCCATCCTACTTGACAAAAGAAAATACTACTGCCAACTATAGCAGAATAACCACAATAACCCTCGCAAATTTTGGGCGGCATTAATAAACTCCTCCAACCAGGTCAATCCTACACTCCTTCCTCCACAGCTTCCAGAGAAAAAAGCACCAAAGATGTGGCAAATACTTTTAATAGTTTCTTCACTGAGACTATTCAGGCCTTAGCCAGACAAGCTAACTCCTAGTTCCTCTATAACTAATACTCCTATACCCAAATCTCCACTGTCTTTCAGCCTCCAACCAGTTTCTGCATCCCTCATCTGATCCTTACTAAAGAAGCTAAAGCCAACCACACTTTCACCCAACCTTCTTCCAGCTGAGTATCTGCAAATAGTTGCAGATGCTATAGCCTACCCCATCTCTATCCTAATCAATAGAGCCATAACAGAAGCCACCATTCCCTCCATCTGGAAAATATCATGTCATACCACTCCATAAAGGTGTGGTATATCTACTGACTTGTCTAACTCTAGGCCCATAGCCATACTGTCTCGCCTGGCTAAAATTATGGAGAAGTATGTGCACAAACAACTCCTGCACCATCTCATTCAGAATAAACTGCTTACCAACTCTCAGCATGGGTTTAGACCCCATCACAGCACCTCCTCAGCCCTTCTTTCCTTCACTAATGTCATTAACCACAACCGGAATAACAACAAAATTTCCTCAACCCTCTTTCTAGACCTGTCCAAAGCTTTTGATGTGGTCAACCATCAACTACGTAGCCACATACTGAAAACCATATCCTTAGATAATCAAGCTCTCCATTGGTTCCAACACTATCTGAATGGCAGGCAACAAGCAGTTTTATGGCCAAACAAGCTCTCTCGCCTGTTACCAAATACCCTAGGAGTTCCCCAAGGTTCTATATTAGGACCCCTTCTCTTTCTAATCTATATCAATGATCTCCACACAGCCATCCCAGATGCTACTTGCATTCAGTACGTGGATGACTCCACCCTGGCATGCTCTGACACCTCTCCAACAAATCTACTGTTAAAAACTCAGAGCACACTTACCATAGTCGAAAACTGGCTCTCTAATAATTGCCTGATCTTAACCTCGAAAAAAAATAAACTTTTAATTTTCTTACCCACCCACAAATCCTCAGCAGTAACCTTTACCATTACATCAAATGATGGAACTATCATCTCACTAGACCCCAATACTAAACTCCTAGGAGTAATAGTTGATAATAATCTTAGATTTGATACACATATCAAGTCAAACCATTAAATCTGTAAATAAAAACCTTTGTCACTCTATAGGATAAAATATTTCCTAACTCCTCTGACTCGAGCAGCTATTGCTGGCTCCATCTTCTCTACCCTTCTTTATGCCTCACCCATGCTTACTAACCTTAGCAAATCTAACCTTAGTAAACTCTCCAGCTGCTATAATAACATTGCAAGATTCGCCCCTGGCACACCTTACAGGACACACCATTGCCTTAATTTATTAGACCTAGGCTGGATAGAACTACAGAGCCTTTTACAACTAAACCAGCTTATTGAAGCTTTTAAAATTCTCAAACAACCAGGTGACAACCCTGCACTGGAAAATATAACCATCCCATACAGTAATCTTAGCTCACTCCGCTCATCTAATAGACTGCTTGTCCAAACAGTCAAGTCCAGCAATTCAGCCGGAAACTCCCTATTCGCTAATGCCATCGGTAAGATATGGAACTCTCTCCCTGCCCACCTTACTCTCATGACCTCCTTATCCCAATTTAAGAAAAGACTCAAACTCCATTTCATATCATACTGGCTATGTCCATGCTCTAGCCCTGATTAGCCCACTCCTGCAAAACCTGTTACTAAACTCCCTTGTCCTCTCTACTATAGTTAATTAACCTTAGCAATCTTTAGATACAATCCATCTCTGTACTTGGTGGACAGAACCATCCTGTACAAAGATACCTCTATCCTAAAGTACACAATATGTAAATATCTACCTTACGCATGTAGCTTGGACCCTCACTAAGAGGTTGTATTTGTTAACTAAGTCTATTTTCATCTTTTTGATGTATCTGTATAACTAGATGGCTGGAACAATTCTGTAAACAAACGTTTTTTTTAAAAAATTATTTGTTCTGTTTTCTTTCTTTTCTTTTCTGAATGTATGTATATATGTTGGAGCTTTTCTTCCAGGGCCTCCGCTGAAAATGGACATGTATCCAGTCGGACTATCCCAGTCAACAAATGTAAAATAAAATAAATAAAAAAATCAGTAGGGAACAGGTAATCAGTGCTGTCTCTAAGGCCAAGAACACTGTATCTATGGACCCAGACAGTATCCCAGGATGCCTTCTAAATAGCATGAAACATGACCTATCAGGCCCTCTGGAATTGCTATTTAACCACAGCCACCAAACAGGCTTCATGCCTAATGAATGGAGAACAGCAACAGTCATTCATCTACGCAAAGGTAGGCCATCTACAGACACTGGAAACTATAGACCCATAGGTCTCACTAGTCTCATGTGCAAAGTCATGGAAAGAATTACCATGGAAATGATCAATAATGACATAGGAAACCTATGGACACTGGAAGCAACCCAGTTTGGTTTTGTCAAGGGTGGGTTACTCCTAATGAACCTGGTGGACTTCTTTGAGAAGGTCACCAAAACAATGTATGAGGGCAAAGTGGTTCATTGCCTACCTTGACCAGGCCAAGGCATTTGACACAATACCCCACTCTGGCATTGTTGACAAACTGAAGAGTTTGGGTATAAACCCTTGTGTCACCCAGTGAATAGCCAACTGGCTCACTGACAGGACCCAAGAAGTTAGAACTGGGGAGTCCACCTCTGCAAAGAGGCCAGTCTCAAGCAGAGTTCCTCTGGGATCAGTCATGGGTTGCTGCTTTTCAGCATTTAGTTCTTTGGAAAGTCAAGGTTGATGTCAAGAGCCTCTGGCTGACCAAATTTGCAGACATTTGCAAACTAGGAGCAGTCATAGAATCCCCCACTGACACTAATGTTCTCCAGGAAGGACTGGCACAGACAACCTGAGTCAGAGCCATGGACTACAACTAGCTGCCAGCAAATGCATAATGGTATCCTTTGGGAAGTCATCCACCCATGGTAACTATCATATTGACAATATCCCCCCTAAAAGTTGGCCCATTAGTTAGGGACTTAGGGACAGACACAGACAGTAATTTAGCCATTGACCATCACATGTTTACACTGCAGAGGAAATCATTCTTTGTTGTGCAACTTATAAACAAAGGTATGGTATCTATGTCCAAGGAGGTCATTGTTCCACTGTATTCAGCATTCATCAGACCTATCATTAGGTACTTACCAAAGGAGGTATTGTACTCAACCAGGGAAATCCAACAATTGGAATATCCACAGAGGTTCCTCACTAAAAGAATACAGACTAAAAGTAACATGTCCTGTGCAGACTGCCTCAAAGCCCTATCCTTGTATTATGTCTCCTACAGGCTGTTGACGGGAGATCTATGCTTGGGTACAAGCATTGTCAGACCCCACCCTGATGGATCTCCACCATATCTGCAAAACAAACAGCACCAGAATTATCCATTCTGAAGACTTAAACCTTGCCTGTGTGTTAAATAGGACATGCTGGAGATTCAGGTATGATTCCAGAGACTACCCCTTCTCTGGAACAGGCTTCCCATCCATGTGAAGCAGAGTTCTTTCATAACCCCAATTTAAGTGTAACTTTGACATTTGGATGCGGAACAGAAAATTCATCCCTGGTTTGGCACCTATGTTTCTAATGGACACAGGCAACCTGTAAACTGTTCAGGTTCCAGCTCCTAACTTATAAATGTTTCATCTTCCAAACCCCTGTTTACACTTATCAAGGGTATCAGAACTTTTCAGAGATTTGGGATGCATGGCTAGGCTTAAAAAGGCCCTAGTGGTCGTTATCCTAGTATTATACACCTATGAACATTTGAATGAAGGACAACAACAGTCGATGTTCATCAGTTAATCACTGCTGCAGTAGCCTTGGCTATATGGGCTATATCCTGCACAGGATATAACTACTAGTTAGCTTTCAGAGTTTAAGGGCACCTTCCATGCACATAAATTGTTGATAGCTCAAGTAAAGTTGAAGAAAATCTACAGTTTAGGTGCTAAGCCCTTAAGGGCTTTCCTGCTACCAAAGAGTGCTACTCTTGAAGCCTTTCAAGGATTGACCGTCAAAGTTAAGATTTCTCCATTGCTGGGCAGAATGTTTTCCTTTGTGAAAAAAACTTACATATTTTAATATATGACAGAAACTTAACTTTTTCGTATGTGAAATAAATTTAAGCCTGGATAGTGTGTTTTATTGACCTGTCCTATGACTTTCCATCTCTTAACAGTGAAATGCTGCATTTTACTTTTTCACATAAAAAAAGTTGTTAAAACTGTAATTTATCCTTATCTTTGTTTTTATGCTGAAAATTTATGTTAAATTACTTTTAGGTGGTGGGGTAAGCGTATGTTGTGTTTGCTATGATTTTTTTTTTTGGAAAACAGTACTTTTTTATTATTCACCTCGTTTGCAGACTGTCAGTCATACATGAGCTTCATTTTTTGGCTTCACCATGGAGTATCTAGTTACTAGTTACTAATATCTCACTTCTTCCTTCCTCCAGCCACAAAAATAGGAACATTTCCAGACTAGTCTACTCCTTCAGCACACTGCAAATTTGCATCATCTGCAGATGGCCAACTGTGCTGTGGCCATTTCTAGTTCCTCAGACCATTCATCTTCTACCTTAGTTTGGTGTAGTCCCTTCAGCCATCATGAACTAGGGGTTAAACACATGCTCTGTGGCTTTGGAGTGAACTTCTTGGACTTGGCAAAACCACTTTTGTCAGGCTTGGAGGAGGGAACAGGGAGTGCTTCTCTGCCTAACTAGACTGGGGTGCCTATTTCCCAGGGTGATGTTTCTGACAGGAGTTGGTATGCTTCTGTGGAAATTCCCATTAAAAAGAAGCAACAAGTTAAACATTTATCTCCCCCTTTCTCAGTTACTTTAGACAGGAATTCTTTACTAGACTTACCTTGCGGCTTAGTTCAGGTTCTTGACCCCTCGAATTCTGGTTTTACTGGTAAGAGGAAAAGGAGTTCTTCATTTTCTAAAGATTCCCAGTATAGTGAAATGGGGAAAGATTTTGAGAGAAATTCATTTTTTTTTCTGTACAGATGGACCAATTCAGATTCTGATAAAATTATTTCTTCTGATAGTCCCTTGAAAGAATGTTCTTTTTCGGAAACCATATCTAGAAATAACCAATTGTTTCAGTGGAAACATAATGATACTCCAGTATCCTTGAAAAAGTATATTTGTTACAACTGGAATTTCCTGAACCAGCTCCTATTCCTCCTGTACTTCCAGCAATGGAGGATATTCTATTACAGCCTGTAACTTGCTTGATAGCTGCTCCTAAGAAAGCAGATGTATCTTACAAAGTTTCTCAGTCTCACACATTTTTATTTCCTAATCACATGTCTTTCCCTGCAGAGAATTCTTTGGCAAATTTTACAGTTGCTAAACATTTGGTAAATACTAAAAAAAAGTATATTCCTCTGCCACACTTATGTTTAGAATTCTTAATTGTCAAGGTCCCATGTTAAAAGTTTTTGATCTGATGACATAGGTGCCAGAACCATAGGGCGAAGGGGAGGGAGCAACCCCCCCACTTTTACAGTTGCATGACTTATAGGACTCGCGCACTACGCACACTAATTTAAACACAAAAGTGTGTGGAAAGCTGCTACACAAAGTTAGGATAATGGATTTAGCTGATAAGGCTCCAGTTCTGTGATGTAAATGTTAACTCCGTTTCTGCTAGCTCTGTTTAAGGTGTGAAGTAGAGCTCTGTTTATGTAAGCTGTAGAGCTCTGTTGTGTTTCTGTAAGCTGTAGAGCTCCATTGTTTATGTAAACTGTAGAGCTCCGAGCTCCGTTGTTTATGTAAGCTGTAGAGCTCTGTTGTTTATGTAAGCTGTAGAGCTCCGTTGTGTTTCTGTAAGCTGTATTGCTCTGTTGTTTATGTAAGCTGACTGTAGAGATCCCAGCTCTGTTGTTTATGTAAGCTGTAGAGCTCCATTGTTTGTGTAAGCTGCATAGCTCCATTGTGCTTCTGTAAGCTATAGAGCTCCATTGTGTTTATGTAAGCTGTAGAGCTCCATTGTGTTTATGTAAGCTGTAGAGCTCCGTTGTTTTGTGTAAGCTGTAGAGCTCCGGGGTGTGTTTTGTGTGTTTATGTGCATGTGTGTGTGTGTGGGGAGGTATTTATGTGTTGGAGGGCTTGAATATTAAGAAGAATATAACAGTAGTGACAAATGAATATAAAAAGGATTATAAGTCTATTGTTGCATTTTCTAACAGTATTGTGGAACCACTGGTAGGGAATAACAGAAAAGTTATAAACTAACAATGCTATTATTTATAGCAAGCAGCAAAAATGTAGATTAATCGTTAGATGCATGCCATGGTATAAAAAGGAGAGCCATTACATTATTTTTCAGAAGACTAGAAAGAAACAACATAATGTTGGTCAGTGTTGAAGGAATTTGAATGTCTTCTTTTAGTTTTACCTTTTTAAGGTTATATTCCTCCTTTCTTTTTTAGAGAAGGCATCTACCTGACATGAGGCTAAAATGTAGCACCTCCTGAAAAAAAAAAAAAAACAAGCAACCCAACTGAAAACAAGGCATGCACACTTTTAATTCTTAATTATTCTTACCTCAGTCTTTGTATTAATGCAGTGTGAACATTATTAATCATCACAATAATATCTGTTTTGCTTTATCTTCACCATTTCAAAAATGTTAAGATTTAAAAATCATGAAAGCTTTCTTCCTCTAACATTACAAATATGTCTTCATTTTTGTACTTGTAACTGGTGGTTAGAAGTACTAGGACTCAAACCTTGTACTTCAAGATTTGTGGTTTTCTGGAAAATCATAATGATAGCCCTTTTTTCTGGCAAATCATAATGATAGCCCTTTAAGTTTCAGTCTTACCATCTGTTTTTTTTTGGATACACAGCAACACAAAATACTATTTTAGCAACTTTCTAAGATTATACAAGCAGTATTTAAAATGTGTCCCTGGTTTTGCCCCTTTGCACCCCCCCCCCGTAAATTTTGGCTTTTTCCAGATTTCTTCTGCTGTGAAATTGGGAGCTTTACTTGTGTCAAGTGGATGGTGCAGTGGTAGTGTTTTTACCTTCCAGCAAGAGGTTATATGGTTTGATTCTTGGTTGGAGTGCCTTTCTGTATGTTCTCTCTGCATTTTGTGTGGGTTTTCTCCCATGTTACAAAGACCTGCATCTGAAGCATTTCTTCCTGGGCCTCTGCCCTCTACTGAAAATTGACTTTCTTCCAAGTCAGACTTTCATGTTAAATTAAATTTACAAGGACTGAGAGCTTCAGGTGAAGAGAAGTTTAACTCTGCTTATTCCAAGACCATTTGCATTGTTAGTAGCACAACAGGTAGTAGCCTTACTTTTGATGCAGAAGGCTGTGGGTTCTACTCCCACAGTAATGCAGATGGAGTGCTGATACTGTGCTATGATGTATTTTAAAGGGAGTGGATGCTACAGTCTTGTGAATGTCCTCCTTTGGAGGAGTTACCTAGTAACTATGAACCTGTTATCAAATTGCCATCCATTCCTTGTTGCAATATTATTAGCTTATCATTTTTTAATATGACATAGGCAATTTATTTTTCAAGGGCAACAGCCAGTTTATTTGTCGATGAAACGATGAACTATAGAGTTGGTTCCTAGCAGCAACATCTTCATTAGTTAGAGATCCCTTAAATATGGAATTATTTAGATGACTTACTTCTGCAGACATTTTGCATATTTACTGATATTGGTGAATTGTAATGAGTAATGACAGAAGTTTGAGTGGCCTTTTATGGTTGAAATTTTCTGAAAGAGGTAGTTTTATCATTATTGGTTCATACATTTTGTTTCATTGCTTACTGGAATACTGTTCAAAACTACAGCTTTAAAACACATTCTAACTGTTGTTTTATTATACAAGGAATATAATTTAATACAATCAGGAAGGTGAATCAAGGAATGCATACATGTATGCATGGCCCTAAAAATGTGTTTGAAAACAGCCCAGAGGAAAGTGTGAAAGGCTCAAAATCATGGGCAAATTTTAGGCTTTACTCTTGTTACCAAATCAATGGATGAAGGTAAAACAGCTCACACCACATTACTTTGACCTGGTCAAGCCTTTTGACACAATCCCCTACTCAGGTGTAGTGCAAAAGATGAACAATGTAGGAGCAAACACTTGCATCACCAGCTGCATTGCTAACTTGGCTCACATGATGCAGGAGATCAAAATAGGGGATAGACCAGTCACCAATGGAGTCCTCAGGGTTTGGTGCTGAGACTTTTTTTTGTTTGGCATATAAATCTCAAAAGTAAAAGGAAATACCAAAGAGCTTTGGCTGGCTACGTTTGAGATGACTGCAAGCTAGGCGCAGTTATTGAATCCCCAAATGACTTGACCATCATGCAGGAAGGTTTGTCCCAAATAATAACTGGTGTCAAAATCATGACAATGTCCTCTGAGAACTGATCCAGTTGTTTGGCATTTGGGAACTTGTGTGCACAGTGACCTAACTTTTGACCAACGTGTGCCCAGAATCATAAGAAAGCCTTTCTGTATTGCACAGCTTATAAACAAATTGATTGTGACTAGATCTAGAGATGTTGTTGTCCCCCTTTACAAAGCTCTCATTATGTCAATCATTTTTGTATAATGCCCACTTTGGCATTTAACTGTCCAACCCCATGCAACAATTGGAATACCTTCAGAGATGCCTTACTAAAAGGATACAAGTCCTAAACAATAGGTCTTGCATGGACCACCTCAAAGATGTATTACTATACTCAGTATCCTACAGAGTGCTTAGAGGGGACATGTCTGCCATACAAGGCATCCTACAACCTAATACAGATGGACCTACTGAACATCAGCAAGTCAAATGGCATCAGAAATACTCAGTTCAGGCATCTAAACTGAATGTTGTGGAGAGATGGATATATATCACAGAGGCTACCACTGTTCCAGAACAGACTATCCATAAAAATAAAACAAAGCTCATCCATCTATATTCAAATGCAACTTGGATCTAAGGATGGGTAATAAAAAATGTACTCCAGGATTTCCCCTCATGCCACTAATGGATAGAGGCAGTTCCTAAATGCTGCATCCCTTACATGGGTACCCTCGAATTGTCTATGGTATGATCATGGTTGTTCTTATTAGGGCCAATATGCAATTATCAGCCATGGGATAGCTAAGACAAATTAGAAAATGTCAACTCAAGCACTAAAAGGGAATTGGATAAGCTTAAAATGTCCAAGTGAATCTATGTTGTGGTAGTAAATAGTTATAAAAAATTACCCTTTTTAGATCTCCAAGTGCCCCTGTCACCCCCCCCCCCTCAGTCTTCAACAGCTTCTGGCGCCTATGTCTGATGATGTCCTTTTTATTCCATCTCACTAATAGGTCTAGGATCCAACTGTCGGATCAAATACAGCCGTTTTCCTCTAGACTTCAGATCTAAGCCTCAAGCTCCTCCCTTTACTCATAATCCCCTAAACCATCCCTAAGATCTCATTTGCCGTCATTCCAGTCAGATGGAAGATAAAGCCTGTCTTCATTTTTGGGACTGTTAAGTGCCTTTTTCAAAATTCTTGTCTACTATTAGTGTTCCTTTTCTTAGAATAGTGTGTAAGAGTTGCTCCTCCCTGTTGGTAGTTGTTTTCCATTCCTACTTTTCACTTTAACTTCTAGAAAGCATATGCTATTTCATATAGAGTGTGCATGTGTTAGGTAGGTTAGGTGACTAGTTCTGCTTTCTTAGTGTGTGTACTATTTAAAAGAAAAAGTGTATTAGTTTAAATTTAATTTTTTTTTCCCCTCTGGCTCGTGTCTTAGTTTTCCCTGGCATCAGGGACCTGAGTCTGTTTGGTTGCATTCTTACTAGCCTCAGAGAGAGTGTGTGTGTGTGTGTGTGTGTGTGTGTGTGTGTGTGTGTGTGTGTGTGTGTGTGTGTGTGTGTGTAATTTAGGTTGTCTGAGAAACCAGATAAACCTAATGGCTTCAAAATGCACTTCTTGTGGGCATAAGATCCCAAATTCTGATGCCCACAAAAGATGCGTGTACTGTTTGGGAGCTGCCTATCTGAACACTTCTTGCTCGTTGTGCAGTACCTTCAATCTGAGAACTCTCTTGGATCAAAGAAACAAACTTATCCTTAAGGGTTTATTGCCTGGTGTGGGGCTCAACCCCCCACTAAACAGTCGGTCATGGAGCCGCGGAAGAGACACCATAGGTCTCCTTCCTCCTCCTTGGAGCCATCCTCTAAACTGAGAAAAGTATCTTTGGATCCAACCTCTGTTCTTCAAGCCTTGGATCCTGCCCTTTCCTCGGATCTGAAAGTCTCGGCTCCCAATACCAGTTCACCTATTGATTAGTCCCAGCGTCGGATCCAAAGATCTTGGATCCGACAGCTAGAAGCAATACCCCAGACCTGGCTTTACAGGCATTGTCTCCGATGCCACTTCCCAAGGTTTTTTAAACACCTATCAAGCCCTTGAGACCACCTGCCACCACCTCTTCTAGGTCTTCCAGAGTTTCTCTGATCTTGATATGGACATGATTATGCGGAAGTTCCTTAGGGCTCAAATTCAGATGGGGGTCATTCCAGCTACGTCCCCTTGCGGATCCGTGACTTCTCCAATCAGGCAGCAACTTTCTCCTTCTCTGATCCATCCACTGGTTTCAGAGACCATGGAATCAAGATCTCTGGACAGTCACCCTGACCAGCTCTGTACAGTTGTCTTTGGATCAGAGCGGGTCTCAGATCCCAGAGTTCTGTGCCAGGTCTGAGGGACAAGATTCAGCTGCAATTTCTTTGGATCGTTCCCTTCCCCTGGGTACCTTGGCTCTAGACAGCTTAGGTCTGATTCTCTCCAGACGGTGCAGATCTGGGGTTGGGGCTGGCTCTGACTTCCCCTCCTCGATAGCTTCGGCTCTGAGGGGGGAGGGAGAGGTTTCTCCGAGTCCATCAGCCTTCCAGGTTGTAGAAAGGGCTCTCTCTGCAGCTAGAGAACCGTCCTCTTCTGTCTTGATTCCTACTTCCCATCTTCCATTTCTTTTGAGTGCTGAGCCCATCATTGCTGTTCTGTTGGGTCAGCCAGTTCCAGAAAGTCTCCATTTACGTATCACACAGGGGCTCCCCTCTTACGATACCATGCCAGACCACCCCACTGAGGATGTTCCTCAGAAGAAGTGCAAAGACACATAGACTCCCCTATGGAGCCCCTCACAGAGGACACAGACTTTGAGGAAGGGTAAGAATCCCCCTGATCACAACCTATGTCTCCTTCGGGGACATCATGGAAATCCTTAGGCAAAAAGGTGGATGGTCCTCCCAAAATCCTTCTCATGAGGAGACTATGTATCTGGAGGTTTTTGGGGATGGCCCATCTACATCTTGGGTGACCCCCCCCCCCAGCAGATGAGCTTATCAACCTTGTCTCCCACTGGGCATGGAAGGACCCAGACATTGGTGATCCAATTTCCAAACATCCAGATAAAATCCTGTCTCCACCTGCCGACTGCCAATTCTGGAGTAAGGGAGTTGCCGTGGATGCTATGGTTGTAACAGCAGCCACAAAGAAGGAGCTAGCACAGCAGAACTCCACTGTCCCTCTCTCGAACAAGGAGTCCCGGAAGATGGAAATGTTTGGGAAGCTTGTTTATGCCTCGGCTACATTCACACTAAGGTCATTGAATTTTATGGCCCACTTCACCCTTTTGTAGAGAAATTTGATCGAAGATCTCTCAAATTGTCTCCCTGAGTCCATGTCGGCAGAGGACCTTAAGAAGGTTTCTCCACAGCTGGTCACTCTCTCATCTGTAGCTTACTCATCGATAAGGTTAATTTCCCATACAGCAGAAGGTGCCTCTCGAACAGCTGGTTCAGGCATAGCCATATGGCGACATGCCTGGATGAGGCTGTACGATTTCAAGGAACCCTTTAACACATCCTTTGTTAATGCCCCTTTTGATGTTCCTCCCTTTTTTGACCATCAGTCAAGAAAACACTTACCCACAGTGAGCAGGAAGGAAAGACCCTTTCTGTTGGAATAAAATTTTCTACCCCTCAGCGTACCTTCTGTAAGAACTAACGAGGTGGCAAGAAAATGTGACTGTAAATCTCAGGCACCTTTACAGGACTCATAGGGAGATTCCTCTTCCAGAGGCAGAGGAGGTTTCAGTGGTAGGCATAACCCTAGAGGCAGAGGGGGTCCGCAGAATCAGGGCTTTTGGATACTTTTCCTGACAGACCCTATCAGCACTCCTGAATTGCTGGCCATCTGCTCATCTTTGGAGGCAGTTGGTGGACATTTTTCAGTGTACCCAGAAGCCTGGACAAGTATTACACAAAATGAATGGATGCTTTCTATTATATCCAGAAGCTTTTACATTCCCTTTTTCCTTCTTCCTACAAGACTAAAAACAAGAAACTCCTTGACATTCTACCTAGTCAGAGGGATTTAGCAGCCCTAGAAATCCAAAAGTTGCTTCAAAGAAGGGCTGTCCAAAAGGTCTCAACCAAACAGATAGGATTCAGAACTTACTCCCACTTCTTTTTAGTACCAAAGAAAACAGGGGACCTCAGAGCAATCCTGGATCTATGCAAATTGAATCAATATGTAAAGTAGTCCAAGTTCCGAATGGTTATACTACAATCCATTCTGCCGCTTCTGTGCAAAGATGACTGGATGTGCTCCATAGATTTCCAGGACACGTACTGTCACATAAAGATGCACAGACACTCGAGGAAATTTCTGCACTTATGGCTGAGAGCCAATCACTATCAGTTCAGAGCACTGCCCTTTGGTCTCATCACAGCCCCCCCCGAGTGTTCACCAAGTGTATGGCAGTGAGTAGCAGGTCATTTGAGGTTCAAAGGATTCCAGGTGTTTTCATACCCAGACAAGTTGGCTCCTTACTGCTGAAACCAAGCATCCACTGATTCAAACCAGAGATTATCTGATGTACATTTCGAATTTTTTAGGAATTTCTGTAAACTTGTTAAAATTAAAGCAAACTCCAGTGCAAAAGCTGGACTTTATAGGAACCCAACTAAATACTTTGCACATAGTGGCTTATCTTCCCACACACAATATCTTCCTTGAGAAATCAGATACAAGACATCCTATCTCACACTTCTCTTCTTGCAAGGCTGGTATTACAGGTATTGAGATCCATAGCAGCAGCAGTAATACTAGTCCCCCTTGCCAGGTTTTTCATGAGGATATGCCAGGGGATGTTAACAGTTCAATGGTCATCTCTTCGTCATCCTCTTTCTGTGCCTATAAAACTCACCAATCTGCAAACATCATGTTTGTTGGTGGATTCAGTGGCAGGACCTGTGCTTGGGCAGGCCATTCTCTCTTCCCTCAGTGACCGTGGACACTTCTCAGGTCGGGTGGGGGGGCATTACAATGTGAAGTTGGCCCAAGGCATATGGTCCCCATTAGAGATCAAGTTGCATAACAATGTCCTAGAGATGAGGGCAGTCCTTCTGTCATTGCAAGCCTTTCAGGACGACCTCCCTCTAGGGACCATTGCTATATACACAGACAGCATGTTAGTGGTCTAGTACATGAGCAAAGAAGGAGGCACTCATTCTTACCCATTATGCAGGGAGGCTATGAGGGTCTGGGAATAGGTGATCTCTTCAGACCATTTTCTAGTTACAATGTACATACCCAGGAGAAACAATGTATTTGTGGACAGACTCAGCAGGTCTGTTTTGATTCCTCATGAGTGGTTCCCTCAGTCAGTAGCGAACAGAATTTTCAGCCATTGGGGCCAGCCTTGCTGTGACCTAGTTGCCTCTCCCCTCATCAGCAAGTGCAGTAAGTATGTTGCTCTGTTCCCCCCCCCCCCAGGGGGAGTCACTGAGGGATGCTGTAGTCCACGCTTGGCCCCCGGGTCTTCTCTATGCTTACTCTCCGCTACCTCTTATCCCAAGATTTCTTCAGAAAGTGGACAGGTCGAAGAGTTCACTCATCCTCAGTGCCCACTTTTGGCCTCACCAGGTATGGTTCCCCTTCCTATGGTCTCACCTCAAGTATCCTCTGTGGATTCTGGAGCCCTCTCAGGATCTTCTGTCTCACCTGTCAGAATTCCAGCACCCCAATCTCCACACCCTCAAACTATAACTGCATGGTTTCTCCAATTCCAATGATTGTTAGTCCAGACTCGCTTCCCCAATATGTCACATTGTTCTGGCCTCTCAGAAGTCTGCCACTAAAAAGCGTGCAAAAATAAGTGAAAAAGATTTTCTACATGGGCTGCAAAGAGAATATTGACCCTTTCTCAGCTTTAATTCCAGACATTTTACTTTTCCGTAGCCATCTCTTTGATCAAGGAGCTAGCTTTTCCATCAATAAACTCCAGTTATCGGCGATATCTAATTTTCACTCAGGAAATCAAAGTTTTTTCTTGCCTCCTACTACAATATGTAAAGCTTTCATGAAAGTAGTTTTCCTTCTCAGACCACCAGTTAAAAAACCCTCTCCCCTGCAGGACCTCACAGTAGTTCTTCAAGGATTAACCCAAAAACCTTTTGAGCCAACAGGCACCTGTGATTTGAAATATCTTTCCTGAAATGCTATTCTACTTGCATTTATTACTTCAGCGAAGAGAATCTCTGAATTACAGGCATTATCAGCAAAACCCCCTTATATTGTCTTCCACAAAGATAGGGTATCCCTTTGAATTTATTCTTCCTTCATGCCCAAGGTAGCCACTGAGTTAAATCTTAACCAGTCTATTCCATTCATTGTATGTTTTCCCAATTTTTTGGACAAAGGTGAATGTATATATTACATAGGATCATAGGAGGTTACTAGGCTAATGGTCCTGGGGCCCTTACAATCTTAGCCAAGAGTTTATCCCCAAAAAGAAACCGCAGTCAGCACCTGTCACCCCTGTCAGTGAGGGACACAGGTGGAACCTCTGGGATAAATGTGTGGTTTCCCATCCACTTATTAAGGGTGCTCTTGAAGAGGGTCAGCGAGGTGCTCTGTTTGACATGTATGGGAAGTCTGTTCCAGAGATAGGGGCAGCCTCTGGGAGACAAACCTATTTCCATCAGGTTTTGTTGATTTCGAATACAAGATTCAGGCCTTTCGAGCGGTTAATTGATGAGTTGTTAGACTTACGGATATGAAGCATCTCTAGTAGGCCAGGGTCCAAGATTGCCTTGTAAGCAAGACACAGATTACCCCTGAGCAATCTGTACGATACCGAATAGAGTGATAGTGATTTGAACCTGTCCCCATAGGACAGGTGTTGGAGGCCATGGATTCTCTTTGTGAGGTATTTCAGTGGCCTTTCCAGTTGGTGCAAGTGTTTGGAGAGGTACATACAAACTGGACATACTCAGTTTTTGGTCTAATGAGGGAGGTGTATAGAGAGGTAATAACTTCTTTTTCTGGATGCAATCGCTTTACTTATGAGATGAACCAAGTAAAAGGCTTTTCTGACCACTGCCGCTACATGATGGTCGAATGTGAGGTTGTTATCAAAGGTTATCAACCTGAATGCCCAGGTCTCTCACCACAGGTTGTGTGCTTAAAGAGTTGCAGTTGATTATGTAATCAGTAGGGACCGTGTTTTGCCGAATGGTATGATGATACATTTTTTTGCTTTTAGCTTGAGGCCATGACTTTGGCACCAGTCATTAGTAGCTGTGAAACCCTTTTACAGTATGTTAACATAATTTTGGGGAGTCAGTAACAGCACCCAGCTTACAGTCATCCATAAACTTGGTCAGCCGCAGGCCTTTTGTCTTTGCTTGGACCTTTAAAAAGTAGATGCCAAACAGTAGGGGTCCCAGGACAGATCCCTGGGAAACTCAACTAGTGACAGGTCTGCTATCGGAGGTGGAGGCGCCTATTTTGACTTTGAGGGTCCTGTCAGTGAGCTGGTTGGCAACCCACATGATGAGAAAGGGATTTACACCAAGTTGTGTTAGCTTTTCAATGATGCCCGACTGGAGGATTGTATCAAAGGCCTTGACCAGGTCAAGGTAAGCTGTATACACTGACTTTCCCTCATCCAGGTCCATGGTGACATTCTCAAATAAGTCAACCAGGTTCAACAGGAAAGATCTGCCCTTGACAAATCTGAAATAGGTGGGGTCAAGTGCTTGGAGATTGCCTATGTCCTTGTTTGAGATCCATAATAATACGCTCCATGGCTTTACAGATCAGACTTGTCAAGCTAATGGGGCAATAGTTTCCAGGGTCAGTAGTGGCACCACCTTTGTGCAAGGGGATGACAATGGCAGTTCATCACTCTGCTGGAATGAAGCCTGTACTTAGGTTTTGGTTGACTAGGGTCCTCAATGGCAAAGCCAGTTCTTGCTGTAGATGGTGCAGAATACAGCCTAGGATACTATCAAGGCTCATGAAGCTGTGTTCTTTGCCTTGGATAGGGCCTTTAGCACTTGATCTACAGAGATGTGAGGTGTGGGACATGTATCAGGGATGGTGAAAGGGCCTTTGGGGGGGCGGGGGGGGTGACGTTTGCACTGAACCTATCTGCTAGCAGGTTGGCTAAGTCAACAAAATCACTGTAAGTGATGCTGTTAAGTACAAATTTGGAACAAACCTGGGGTTTGCCGTGGAGGTTCCTGACTTTATTTCAGAGGCTAGTTTTGATTCATAATTGGCTTTGGAGGCTTTCACTAGTGATCTAATTTGCTTGTTGAGGCTATGGAGGGAGTTTTTCCAATTTGAAATATGTTTCTTTTTACCCTTGGACAACAGTTTCTTCATTTTGTTGTAAAGCCTGTTGATAGAGGATGTCCACCAAACAGATTTGTGCTTCCTTGAGGAGCAGGTTTTAATTCTGTTGGGTATGGCTGAATCCATGCAGTTGTACAAGTGCTTGTATACTGCATTGGCGTACTGTTCAGCATAGTTGTCTGCATCCTCTGGGGGGGGGGAGTGGTGGTGTGAAGCTACATATACCCTCCCTTAGGAGGTTGTAGTCAGCTTTTGAGAAGTTTTTTAGCTTGATTATGGTTGTGGGGGTTAGATGGGATAGAAACTTCGAATGAGACAGTTAGATGATCTGATCTCACTAGGAAAGAGCATACTATGGGAGTGGTGCAGCGGTCACCCATGTTTGTGAGAAACAAGTCCAGAATGTTATCTCCCCTAGTGGGGGATGAGACAAGCTGGTCTAGTGCATTAGAATTGATGCAGTCAATGAATCATTGACTTAGTGCAGTACTGCAGAAATAGTTCACCCAGTCTATGGTGAGGTGGTTGAAGTCACCAAGGATCAGGGTGTTAGGGGGTACCTTAATGGAGTCAAGTAGATCCAGGTAAGAGGAATGGGTATCCTGAGTCATGGAGGGAGATCCATAGCTGGGTATAACTCAGATGGGTGTCTTGCCAGCTGTTGGTTGTATCTGGAGTAGTTCCAGTGCATCATGCTGGCAAACCAGTCTGGAGGTGTGCCTGTCCTTAATGAAGATAGATACGCCACCACCTTTAGTCTTCCCAACCTCATTTTGGGCTCAAAATGTGTAGAATGAGGTATAGCCTGGTAGGCAGGGGTGCTCTCCCTCAGCCCAGAACCAACTTTCCGTGACCACGCACAGACATTAGCATCTTCCAGTGCAAGGAGACCCTCCAATGAGTGCATTTTCAGATTAAGACTCCTAGCATTAAGCAGCATGTCCTTCAATTTGCTTTTTGACAGATCTTTTCTGATTTATCTTTGGGACATTGCATAAAAAAGGCACAATGGGGGAGGTGAGAGCTTTGGCCAAGATCCAGAAACCTAGTGGAAACAGGTGGAGACCATCTCTGGCAAAACATCAAGGCCTGTCGACCATATCATCCCAGGCAGACAGATACTGGATCCCCTTGGAATGGCAGCAGAAACTAAGCCAATTGTTGAAGTCTATTATTTTTTGTTGGTATTGTGGTATCAATCTTGGTGAAAGTAGGATGCTGCTTAGGGCTAGGGTCGTACCTGCCTGGGACACACACACTAAGAGCTCAATCATGTCTCTCTTCATATAGTCCAAGGAGGTAAGTCTCAGGTCATTCAAACCAGCATGGACAACGACAGAGTTGTACTTGTTGTGGAGAGACTTAAGTGCATGCATGATGTGGCAGATTCTGGCACCAGACAGTCAACGGACCGTGACCTTTTAGATGTGCGTCAACAGCTCCATTTTTATTTTCACAGAGCAAAGCAACATAGAAAGTCTGAACAGCTTTTTGTGTCGTTCTTTTTTAATCGCAGTGTCTAAGGTAAGGTCACTTTGGCCAAATGGATTACTGACTGCATTTCATTGATTTACAGTGCAAAAGTACTGTTTGCGTCGCCCACCTAAAGCCCATTCAACCAGGTCCATATCAACTTCAACTGCTTTTTCCTCCAGATCTTCTATTGACAATATTAGTGCGGCAGCCACTTGGTCTACTAATACATACTTTTGTTACTCATTACAAGCCGAACATTATTTCTAGAAGCAGAGTGGATTTTGGTTCAACTGTGCTCCATTATATCCTTCCATGAAGGCCGCCCAAGAGTTATGTAGCTGGGGACTCTGACCCAGTAATGAAGAAGTATGAAAAGGACAACATCAGATTTATAAGTTATGTACTTACCATAATGTGGCACCTGTGTTGTCCATTTTCATTCTTCCTTAATCCCCCTCCTGCAGCCATCTCACTTCCTTTGTTCTTAGAAGATTTCCTCAATAAATTCAGAACCCATAAGTTTTTGGTTTGTGCCTGCTCAGGTTATTAAGCCTCTTCTGTGGTTTCTGTTTATTACTATGTGAAGGCATTTTGTGTGTGTGTGTGTGTGTGTGTGTGTGTGTGTGTGTGTGTGTGTGTGTATATTTTTGTTTGGTGCAAAAACAACACTTCACATCATCAAAAGAACACCAACCCCACGGTGAAGCATGGTGGTGGCAGTATCATGCTTTGGGGTTGCTTTTCTTCAGCTGGAACTGGGGCTTTAGTCAAGGTGGAGGGAATTATGAACAGTTCCAAATACCAGTCACTTTTGGCTCAAAACCTTCAGGCGTCTGCTAGAAAGCTGAAGATGAAGAGGAATTTCACCTTTCAATGTGAGAATGACCCCAGACATGCATCCAAATCAACAAAAGAATGGCTTCCCCAGAAGAAAATTAAAGTTTTGGAATGGCCCAGCCAGAGCCCAGACCTAAATCCAATAGAAAATCTGTGGGGTGACCTGAAGAGGGCTGTGCACAAGAGATGCTCTCGCAATCCGACAGATTTGGATCACTTTTGCAAGGAAGAGTGGGCAAGTATTGCCAAGTCAAGATGTGCCATGCTGATAGACTCCTACCCAAGAAGACTGAATGTCATAATTAAATCAAAAGATGCTTCAACAAAGTATTAGTTTAAGGATGTGCACACTTAGCTTCCAGCTTATTGTACATTTTTTATTTTTTATATTTTGTCCCGTAACAGATTTGTTTGTTTTTCAATTGAATTGTACAGGTTAGATTTCACATTAAAGGTGGGAAAAGTTTTGGAATGATTTATTGTGGTCTCATTTTTGTATATCACAAAAACCTGGCATTTTAACAGGGGTGTGTACACTTTTTATATCCGGTGTGTGTGTTTATACACACACACACACATATATATATATATATATATATATATATATATATATATATATATATATATATATATATATATATATATATATATATATATATACATATATACATATCTATAGCAAATGAATAAAACACTACTTCCACCACGGCCAGATTGTATGGTGTCTTTGTTCAATGTCACCTTCAGTTCGTAAAAAAGAACCAGGGAGCAAAACTGGATGTTCAAAAACTTTAATGGATGTTTAAAACAATAAAAATAATAAAATGGATAAGCGCTTTTGGGTTCTTAAGTCTTCAGATCAAATTCATAAACCCATGCCAAAAATAATGTCCATCCAGTCATCGACCATCTTCATATCATTTTTGACCAATTAAAATGCAGCATTTCTATACTGCTTTAACATAAAACACAGAAATAATTGGTTGTCTCACTGAACCAATCCATTTCCTTTAAATTCACCCAATATCCATCCATAACATAAAACAGAAACATTCTCTGGCTGTTTATCAAGTCTGTCAACTCTTGGTCCATATGTTTGTGATTGTTTCATTCTATATTGTGGTATTGTTCATTTATATATTAGTGAACATTTCTTGTCAAGTCACAGTCATATAGCAACATCACAAATTCATGCATTTGTATTCCTACTTGGGATGCCATTCATTTATTGAATTTAATTGTTACTTTGTTTCATTTATCTAGTATGCACAGTAGTTCTTTCCACTTTATGCACTCGTATGAGATGCTGCAGTATCAGTTTATATATCACTTTGTAACATAAATCCTCTCGGTCTGTTTTTCATAGACAGAAAAGTTCCATACCTCCTTTACCATCTGATGGAAACAACAGTAAGTTCTCTAATGACAGGATTTCTTTACATGTCCATCCTACATTTCATTGTGAAAGCCTGCAAAAAGAAATTTCACTAATATATAAACGAACAATGCCACAGTATAGAATGAAACAGTAGCAAGCTTATGGACCAGGAGTTGATGGACTAGAGAAACAACCAGAGGATGTTTCTGTTTTTACATTATGGATGGGTATATGGTGAATTTAAAGGAAATGGATTGGTTCAGAGAGACAACCAATCATTTCTGTCTTGTATGTTAAAGCAGTATAGAAATGCTGCATTTTAATTGGTCAAAAATGATAAGATCGCCGATGATTGTATGGACATTATTTTAAATATTTTTGGCGTGGTTTTATGAATTCTATCTGAAGAAGGGTTGTAAGAACCCGAAAGCGCTTATCCATTTTATTATTTTTATTGATTTAAAAGTCCATTAAAGTTTTTCAATGTCACGTTTTGCTCCCTGGTTCTTTTTTATTAACTGAAGGTGACATTGAACAAAGACAAAATACAGTCTGGCCATGGTGGAAGTAGTGTTACTGCTAGTGACTATATATTATTTATATATATATATATATATATATATATATATATATATATATATATATATATATATATATACACACACACACACACACACACACACACACACACACGTATATATGTATGGCAGCAAACTCGATCTGAGGGTTTAGGGATGGTCTACAGGATTATGGGTAAAGGGAGGAGCTTGAGGTTTGGATCTGACAATTGGATCCTAAACCCAATAGTGAGAAAGAATGAAAATGGACAACACAGATGCCAAGTTATGGTAAGTACATAACTTATAATTTGTGGCTTTTGAAAATATAAGGAACATTACAGCTACTTTTTTTTCTTCTGAGGAAAAATCTTTCATCAATTCCCGTATTCTTAATATTTCAGCTGATGCCTATTCCAGAGTGGCTGCTACTGGAACTGTTCTGAAAGGTTTTGCGTGATTAAGTGCTCAAAATTTATCTGAGGATGTTAAAGCAGACAATTTGGATTCTCCTTTGAACAGAGAAGTTGTTTTTGCACCAGAGGGGAAACTTGGTTTATGGGGTTAGCCCTCCTTTTCCGAGTTTGTTAAAGGTTTTACAACTACCTCAGCACTCTTTTATAAAAAGCAAAATAAGCTGACACAACTTCTAGCAAGCAGGCATTCAAAAAACAATAGGAAGGCTACTCCAAAAAGAAAGGAGTTGTCCCCAAAAGCAAGGGCAGTCTCACAAGTCTGAGTGATTATCTGAAGGTTGTAATCCCCTCTTCACAACCTGGAAGGTCTTTAAATCTTCCCTAAAATTTGGCTGTCCGTTTTTCTTTTTGACCACAGATAATCTCAGAAGATTCCTCCTCATCCACCAGATCAAACTTTTTTCCCCACCTGTCATTCGACACCTGCTGGCTCAAGAGGTAATTGAAGCTGTTCCCATTTCTCTGATATAGAAAGGTTTTTATTCAAGAATGTTTCTGGTGCCAAAGAAAGATGTTTCTTGCAGACCAATTTTAGATCTTTCCTTTCTAAATCAGTTTGTGAAAGTTCTAAATTTTAGAATGCTTTCTCTTCACGACGCTTAACCACTAATTCCACCTTTCAGTTTTTCAGTAACTCTGGGTTTAAAGGATTCTTATCATATTCCTGCAGCCTTAAAATCTTAAATATTTCTTAAGGCTTTCTGTGTTTGGATTACACTTTTATTTCCCTGCAGTACCCTTGGGGTTATCTATTGTTCAGTGGGTGTTCACAAAGCCTGTAGCCGCAGTGATTGCAAACTGTAATTTACTTGTTTTCTTATTTAGATGACTTGCTTATCTTCGCAGAGTCTTTTCAAAGTATCAGGTATCTCTCAGATGGGTGAGAGATCTCCTTCACAGACTGGGGTTCCAACAGATTAGTCAAAAGGCTTGTTTGATTCCTTTTCAGAGAATTGTTTTCCTGGGGTGTCTCCTAGATACCTCTGTTCAGAGAGCTTTTCTTCCACAGGAAAAGTAGACCTATATCTAGAGCTGTTGTTGAGTTTTTCCACTCAGTCCAAGTCTTCATCAAGGGAATTTCTCAGAATACTAGGATTCATTGCATCCATAACTCTTGTGATTCCTTTAGCTGGATACTACATGAAAAAAAATCAGTGGTACCTAAAGTCTCTGTAGTCCCTGCATCAAAATCACCTGGCTTTCCAGAGTCCAGTTTTGGGATTTGTAAAAAGGGAACTGCTTTGGTAGAAAAAACAGTTTTATTTGAATCCAGGTCTTCTATTTTTATTTCCATCTCTCACAAAGTCTGTAACTGTGGACACCTCAGACTTTGCTTGCAGAGTAGTCTCTATGGGAGTATAAGTGCAGGGTCTTTGGAACTTAAAGGATTGACCATACCCATAAAAATAAAAGATGTCACCGGTTATAAATGCTCTTAATTATCTATGGTGCCTTTGTCAGCTACCAGTGGTTACAGAAAACACCGCAATAATATGGTACATAAACAAATGGGGTGCTGGTATGGAGTTCATGTCTTATAATGTGTAGTCTAGCCATAATAGCCTAAGGTATATCAGTTATTCACAGACTCGTGCTACAGTCATGTTACATCCCAGCAGAGCAAACTGTTGTGGAAGATTAGCTGAACAGGACCTGGAGAGATCCTTATGAATGGAAATTGAATTAGGGGGTTTAACAAGATTTGATCCAGCTCTGGGGAGCACCTTGGGTACATCTTTTCACCTAAAATCACAGCAAACTGGCAAAATTCTACTCCATGATTATTTGCAAAAGAAAACTGATACATTCTCATTTCCATAGACAGGAATGTTCCTGTGTGCCTTTCCATCCTTTGCATTGATATCTAGTTTCATCTGTTTAATTAGCTGTGCATAAATCTGTCTGTAAAGAATTTACAAAGTTTAAGTTTTTGTTATAGGTGAAGTAATTGTTGGTTTTAATATGAGTCATATTAATAATTTTCTTGAGATTAAAGAGTTAAAATAGTTTTTTTTTTGCCCAGTGTTGGCCCTGGACTTAATGGGAGTCTTAATATTAAAAGTGTTTTAACTAATTTATGAAATAATATAATGGATTTTTGTGATCACTTATCTGTTTATGTATCCTATTAAATTTTGTTATGTCAGTAGATGTGTGTCACTTGTTTTTGATCATATGACTTTTTGAAGTATTTAAGGCTTGCAGTTGGTGTAGTGCTAGATTGTGATGCTTTGTTTTTATTGAAAGAACGAAAGAGCTTAATCATGTTTTTCGTGTGTTGACTTTTTTTTTCATTTTAGTTGCTATTCTCATTTGCTCAGTGAGTGTTTTGTTTGTAATTTGAGTTTAGTGTTTTGCTCAGCCGTGACACTGTTTTTGTTTGGTTTTATTTAGTCTGTCAGTTTAGATATGGCCTTGAGTGATTTGGAAGAGCAAGCAAGTTGTGTTTTGGTTAATGACCCCAGTTTGGATGAGACTGTACATAACATTTCTGTAGACTGTTTGGGATTAGCACAGTGCTTTTATGAATTAATGGTGAAAGCACAGGTGGTTGTTAAATGAATAACAACTTGTGTACCTGCTGCTTCTCTTCCAGTAGATCCTTTTTCTAGAGTGGATGGCACTGATTTAGTTGATATTCTCTTCGGTGAAACTATTGTTGTGGACACCATTACTGACACTATAGTTGAGTCCTTGTTGACTGTTTCTTTTAATCCTTTTTTTAAACTATGAGCCAAAACATGGGATTTCTGTCGACAATGGACCTAATTGTGGGACTGTGAAAGAATGTTAAGTCCTTAATTTATGACTGATCATTTTCACCTGGAGCAGTATACACAAATGAAGCAAATAACACTGGGTTTAAGGTTTTATAAAGTTCCCAGTGGTATTACTGAACATGACAAAATTTATAAAGATTTGGTGGCCTTGTATAATAATACTGATGTTCAAGTCTTAAAAATGCTTATGTACCTCAATGGAAATAAAATTGCAGCATTAAAAAAACAAGGTTGCGCAACAGACATCAAGATCTAAAATCATTTTTATTTTGCACATTGCCATGCATATTATAATAGTGTGTCCCTTAAAATTCAAAGATGATGTCCTTCAAGGATGCATCTGCAGTCCTTACAAATGGGTTGTCCTGTCGTCAGGCAGCCCTTCGGTCGGCCGGATTCCAAAGTCTGGGTCCGGCTTTGGCTGGTGTCGCACTTCACCCGACGTCATCGCTGCAGTTTTTCGGGTATAAAGGCATCAGCCGACACCATTTTCCTCAGTCTTTCTTGCCGCGTGGCGCCCGAAGCAGAAGCTGTTCGCAAGTGCCGGTCGGTCAGATCCAGAGATTACTACTACCGAATACTACTTCGAAGACTTCTAAAAAGCTAAGTACCCCGTTGGGGACTCTTTCTTGCCTCAGCCGATGTCAGAGAAAGTGAATAACTGTTTATCTTGTGGGAAAGAAATACCTCATAAAGATTTCCACTCCTACTGTATACATTGTTTAGGCCCAGACCACAACCTAGCAGCTTGTCTAGCCTGTGCTTCTTTTAACCGACGGACGCTTAGACGTCGGTCGGAGTTTGCTGAACAGATTTTCGGCTCTGATTTTGCCTATATTATGCCGTCGGATCCTCCGACAACGCAAATTTCCAAAAAACGTAAAGAAAAGGACTGACACTCGCGGTCCGCGGTTTCGGCCGAAACCGCGATTAAGCAAACCGTGAGTGTCTCTGTTTCGGCTGAAACCGAGCAAGCGGTTCTTTCTTCAGCCGAAACCATGCCTTCTACCGAGGCCTCCACTAACCTGGTAGAATCGGCTTCTGAAATCCAACCTTCTGTTGCGGTTTCTCAGGAATTATCAGACACTATTCCCCTGGATATTTCAACCCCTGCACGTGGACCTGCCAGGCCTCCTGCAGCCATGTCTATTAAGGCCTTTGCCAGGGCTAAAGCAGCCAAAGCTTCAAAAACTGTGCCTGCCAAACCCCCTCACACAGGCCCAGCACTAGCTCTCATATGCTTTCTTTGGCTGAGGATCTAATTTCTTTAATTCGTGGATCCCAGCCTCATCCAGACAGGTCCTCTCTCCCACCTCCAGAAAAGAGGCCTAGAGCAGAGCCCCTGAACCAGTATCCACTGATGATTCCTCTGATGACTCAGAACATACAGACCCTCCTGAGGCTTCTTATTCTCCTTACGAAGACTCTGATGCTGAAGAGTCCATTCCTTCAGCCTCTCCACCTGAGGAATTTTCCTTTGGGGAAACCTTGCATGCTATGAGGGAACAATTTCAGTGGCAGGGCCAAGATTTCTCAGACTCCAGAAAAAGGCTTAGAACCTTTCTACATTTGCCACAACATAGGCCTTTAGCTATACCTCCAGTTCTTTCTGTTGTAGATGATGCATTTAATGATGCTTGCACTGCCCTGATTCATTACCTCCGGCTCCTGCTAAGCCCGATAGGTTCTACAGGGTCCCGGACACTCATCACCATTTATACAAGGCTCCTTTTGCAGATCCAGAGACTATCTCCCAGGGCCCGAAAGCTGTAGCAGCTACTTCTACTAAAAACCCCCTCCCCTCTGAAAGGGAATCCAGGTCCTTAGAGAGATGGGGCAAAAAAGTTTACACTTCTGCTACCTTGTCAGCTAGGGCTTTGAACTGCCAATTTCATATGATTCAATATCAAGAGTTTATGCTTGACCAGTTAACTAAAAAGCTGTCCTCTGAAGAATCTCTAGATAAAAAATATGTTCAGGAAATGGTACATAACATACAGCAGGTTAGTAACCATTCTTTAAAATGTGGCTATGATGCACTGGAGGCTTCCTTTAGATCAGCCATGACTGGCACAGTTATCAGGAGACATGCAAGGTTGAAAGAACAGGCATTACCAGACCATGTCAAATCAAAGCTTTTGGATGCACCCATGGACAAGGTCAATTTATTTGGTTCCCCTGCTCAGCAGGTACTAAAAAAGATGGAAGAGAAGGCGAAATCTGTACAAACGGTGAAAGATTTCTTACAGGTTCAACCTCCAAGGTTTAGCAGGAACTGGCCATCCAAGAATTGGTCCTTTCCGGACTCCTCTAAGACGCAGAGAGGCAGGAATAGGCGTTCTAGAGGCAGAAACCAATCCAGGGGTGCCTTCAGGGGACGCCAGTGGCAAGGTAACAACCAGCGAGGCACGGACGCAGCCACCACCACTACAACAACTCAATCACAGTGACTTGACAATGGCACCGCCTACCAGGGAACAACTAGAAGCACCCTTAGGCGGAAAACTAACCTTATTTTCAAAGAACTGGCATTGCATCACAAGGGAAAAATGGATTTTGCAAACTATAGACCAAGGTTACAGGTTCCATTTCCATACTCTACCAGGGAAGAGAGGAATGCCAAACCTACCACCTACTCAAAGGGCAGAAGCTCTAAAGCAAATATCTCAGCTATTAAGAATGAGAGCTGTGGAAAAGGTACCATCTATGGAGCAAGGATAGGGATTTTACTCCAGACTCTTCCTGGTACCAAGAAAAGAAAACAAATGGAGACCCATTCTAGACCTGTCCGCTTTAAACACATTCCTCATTGTTTCCAAAATTCAAAATGCTGACCCTACAGCAGCTTCTTCCCATGCTGGGCAAGGAGTCTTGGCTGGTAACTCTAGATCTCAAGGAGGCATACCTGCACGTCCCCATACGACCAATTTGCAGAAGATACCTCAGATTTCTTGCAGGATCAGAGCATTATCAATTTTCAGCATTGCCCTTTGGCTTATCTACTGCACCCAGAGTGTTCACGAAATGCCTGGCATCAGTAATTGCTCATTGCAGACTTCAGGGGATCCAAATTTATCCCTACCTGGACGACTGCCTGATACAAGCGGACAACAAAAGCAAGCTAACAGAAGACTTACAAAAAGTCATTTACCTGCTGCAAGCCTTGGGATATACAGTCAATATAAAAAAGTCAAGGCTGATTCCATCCCAAAGAATAACCTTTCTGGGTGCAGAGCTGGACACATCAAAACAAATGGCATTCCTAACTGCAGAAAAGAAAGAGCAACTACCTCTCTACTACTTGGCATTAACAAAGCAGAACCATCTAACTGCAAGAAAAGTACTGCAAGCTCTAGGCTTCATGGCATCATGCATAATTCTGGTACCTCATGCCAGACTGCATATGAGAAAGCTACAGTGGTACCTAAAGAATTTGTGGTCCCAACACAAGCACAGCCTAGAAACCAAAATTCCAATAATTCCATGCCTGAAGCAGGAGTTCCTATGGTGGGCTCAGGCCTGTCAATCAAACACAGGATTGCCCTTCTGCAACAGTCAACCAAGCCAAACCATCACGACAGATGCCTCAGACCTCGGTTGGGGGGCACACATGCTGGGCAAGTGCATACAAGGCTTATGGACTCAAGACCAGCTGCACCTACACATAAATCTAAAGGAAATGCTGGCAGTAAAATTGGCAATCCAGTCATTCAGACCATTTCTCCAAGAAGGTCAGTTGATGATAAGGACAGACAACACCACAGTTATGTGGTACATCAACAAACAGGGAGGCACACATTCATATCCTCTATGCCGGCTGGCACTGGACCTATGGGATGTGGCCCTGAGCTACAACATTCAGTTACAAACAATTTTTGTACCGGGAAAAGAAAACATTCTAGCAGACATATTAAGCAGAACTACCACAGATGCCCACGAATGGATGCTACATCCGGACATCTTCAAAGCCATCACAAGAGAATGGGGATTACCACAAATAGACTTGTTTGCATCCCCACTCAATCACCAGCTAAAGAAATTCTGCACAAGGACGTACCACCCACTTGCTTGGAAGGTGGACTCACTATCTTTCAGTTGGAAAAACCTGACAGCATAAGCATTCCCACCACTTCCTTTGATGCACAAGGTGCTTCTGAAGATCAAAGAGGACCGTCCAAGGATCATTCTGATAGCTCCAGACTGGCCAAGACAACATTGGTACCCATTGCTGAGGAGCATGTCTCGGGAACAAATATGGACACTACCCCTGATCCCATTACTGTTAACGCAGAACAACTACAACATCCTGCATCCAAACCTGAAAACTCTGCAGCTAACTGCCTGGAACATTACATAACAGCAATTAACCCAAATTTATCCCAAAGGGTTAAAGACATAATCCTGGAGGTTCGTAGACCTTCAACAAGAAAGAATTATGCAGCAAAATGGAAAAGATATCTCATTTGGAGTACTGCAAAGGGGGAAGATGTGACACGGGTAAACATAGCCAACATCCTGGAGTACTTGGCAGAGCTCTTCCACACAGGCCTGTCCTATTCCTCCATCAAGATACATGCATCAGCTATTTCAGCAGAATACAGCTTGGATCCTCCTGTCTTCTCTCATCCTCTGCTCAGACAGTTTCTGAGAGGAATTAAAAATGTAAAACCTCCCAGGAAACCACCATTGCCAGCATGGGACTTGAACTTTGTGCTAGAAAAATTGACACTTCCCCCTTTCGAGCCAGCAGCAACAGCAGAATTACAATACTTATCCTGGAAGACTGCTTTCCTGCTGGCAATAACTTCAGCAAGAAGGGTCTCTGAACTACAGGCATTAATGGCAGTGCAACCCTTCCTGATCTTCCATCAAGATAGAGTGTCCATGAGAACAAATCCTACATTTATGCCTAAGGTGGTATCCAGAGTGTCATTAAATCAGGTTATCCACCTACCTACATTCTTCCCAAACCCACAGAACAGGGGAGAAAGACTCTTGCATACCTTGGATGTACATAGTCCTGTCCAGGTAGTAGTGTAATTGTCTAAGTCCAATAGAAAAACTGACCAGCTTCTGGTAGCATATGCCACAGGAAAGGAAGGAAAACCAATTTCAAAACAGACAATCTCCAAATGGATTGGAAATTGCATTAGATTTTGTTACTCCTACCATGGAAAGAAAACTCCACAGAACATCAGGCCTCACTCCACAAGGGCTACAGCCACTACCACAGCTTTCTTACGAGGAGTGGCTACCAAGGACATTATAGAGGCTGCTACTTGGACCTCCGTGCATACATTTGCCAAGCATTACAATTTACCTTTATACTCTAGATCCCGAGCAGGTTTTGCCACTGCTGTTTTGCAAGGGATCCTAGCTACACCATAATCTCTACTTTTTTCCTCCTCCCCTTGTTTAGCTATGGTATTCTACCCATTTGTAAGGACTGCAGATGCATCCTTGAAGGACATAGTACAGTTTTGTACCTACCATAAATGTAGATGTCCGATAGGAATGCATCTGCAGTCAGGATTACCCTCCCACCTTCCCCTCTGAGGTACTCCTTGGGTATTTGTCATCCTTCAGCTAGCTTGGGGGGGATCTATTATGGTGTATTTGTTTGTATATATGTACATACATGCTTATTTTATGTGTTTGCTCTCTACTATTTGGAAACATTGGCATTTATCCAAATTTAGCCATCCAAGAGGGCACCTGGCATCTGGGGCAAGAAACACTGAGGAAAATGGCATCGGCTGATGCCTTTATACCCGAAAAACTGCACCGATGACGTCGGGTGAAGTGCGACACCAGCCGAAGCCGGACCCAGACTTTGGAATCCGGCCGACCGAAGGGCTGCCTGACGACAGGACAACCCATTTGTAAGGACTGCAGATGCATTCCTATCGGACATCTACATTTATGGTAGGTACAAAACTGTACTTTATAGTTATCAATAAGAAATATAAGATGTTAGCCAGCGACATTGAGGCCTATAAGTATAATTTTGCATATTCATTAAGTTCATAGGTTCATACTAGGCTATCTGCCCTAGGGCATTTATAAGCCTAGCCAGAGTGTGTTTGGCTTTCGCCACCCATTTTAAATTAATTTTGCTATGCCCTTTTTCGAAGTTAGTATACTGTGCCTCTGTCTAACAGTGACACAGAAGTGATACCTGGGGTAAACCTACGATCTCCCATCCATTCATCAAGATTCCTCTTGAAAAGAGTCAATGAGGGACTCTGCCTAACCCAGACTGGGATTTTATTCCAGAGTGAAGGGAGTCACTGGGTTATGAATCTGTCCCTCCAGCATGTCCTCTTTATTTCAATGCTGAGGTTCAAGTCTCTTGGGCACGTAGCTCGATGGGATTTGGATTTTCTGAGGTGCGGCATGTCCATTAATTCCAGATTGGGCATGGCTTTATACGTCAGGCACAGATCGCCTCTGAGCAGGCGGTATACCACTGAGTAGAGCTGGAGTTTCTTTAACCGGGCAGCATATGGCATCTGTTTGAGCCCTTTGATCCTCTTGGTGAGGTACTTTTGGGGTCTTTCCAGTTACTGCAGGTGTCTGGTAAGGTACATCTCAAAAGGGGCATTGTACTCAATTATGGGCCTGATGAGGGATGAGTAAAGAGGCACGATGACCTCCCCTGATCTAGATGTGAATCCCTTCATGATTAGGTGGGCTATATAAAATGTTTTTCTAACCACTTTGGCCACGTGGTTGTGAAATGAGAGATTGCTATCAACTTGGGTCCCCAGGTCCCTAATTACTTCTTCTGTACTTAATGGATTACCACCTATGTGGTAATTCGTGGGCACTTTGTTTTTGCCAAAGGGGATGACTATACACTTTTTGGCGTTTAGCTTGAGGCCATGGCTCTGGCACCAGTTGACTGTTTCTATGAGGCCCTTTTGGAGGATGCTTGTGTCGGCTGGAGAGTCAATTATGGCGCCCAGTTTGCAGTCATCTGCGAACGTGGTCAGCCACAGTCCTTCCATGTTGGCCTGTACCTCCGAGAAATATATACCAAACAAGAGAGGTCCCAGGACTGAGCCTTGTGGGATGCCACTTGTAACTGGTTTGGAGTCTGACATGGCTCCAGCAATTCTAGCCATGTGGGTTCTGTCCTTGAGCCAGTTTGCAACCCATGTAGTGACATAGGGGTTTATATTTAAGCTGGTGAGCTTCTCTATAATGCCCGAGTGAGGTATTGTATCGAAGGCTTTTGCGAGGTTCAGGTAGGCTGTGTGGACCACCTTCCCCTCGTCAATGGCCGTGGTGATTGTTTCAAAGAAATCAACCAGGTTAAGAGGCAGGATCTGCCCTTAACAAAGCCGAACTGGGTAGGATCCAGTGTCTGTAGGTCCCCAATATATTTATTTATGAGGTCCATGATGATCCTTTCCATAGCTTTGCAGACCAAGCTAGTCAGGCTTATGGGGCGATAGTTTCCAGGATCCGTTGAGGCACCACCTTTGTGGAGAGGGACCACTGTTGCTGTACGCCACTCTTTGGGTACATATCCTGTAGTAAGGCTGAGATTGAACAGTAGTTTTATGTTTGGGTTTAGCTCTTCTTGGAGTTCATGTAGGACGCAGCCCGGGACACAGTCTGGTCCCATTGATGCTGTGTTTTTTGCTTTGGAGAGGGCAGCTCTTACCTGAGCATCTGAGATGTCAGGGGGGAAGCACTCTGCTGGGATAGATATTTGCCCTTTTGGTGTGTGGGGGGGAGTTTGCGCTGAACCTGTCAGCTAGGATGTTGGCAATGTCTGTGGGTTCGGTGTATTTTTTTGTCATTTTGGACTAATTCTGAGCATATCTGGGAATTCCCACCCAGGTTCCTAACATAACTAAAGAAAGCCTTGTTATTATCCTTAGTGTCCTGTGCAATTTTCTCTCGAAGCTGGCCTTAGACGATTTTATGAGTGCCCGTAGTTTTTTGCTAATACTGATCAGAGATGCCTTCCCTTTTTGGGATTTTGCTCTATCATGTAGTAGCTTCCTCCTTCTATTGTATAGTTTGTTTATGGCTGGGGTCCACCAGACAGGACATCTGCCTTTGGAGGATTGGGTCTTGGTTTTATTTGGGATTGCATGATCCATGCATTCCTGAAGGTGTTCATAGAATGCATTTATAAAGGATTCTGCAGTCTGGGCCGTATTTTCCACAGGCCCGGGAGCTTTGAAGGATTCCACCTCGGTTTTGAGGAGTGTGAAATTTGCTTTAGAGAAGTTTTTCACTGTGGTTTTCAGGGCAGGGGGTGGAGTCGGGATGTGAATATCCAGTGAGATTAGTTTATGGTCTGATCTTACCAGTGAGGGATACACTTCTGGTCTGGAGCATAGAGTCCCCATGTTGGTGATGATCAGTTCCAGTATGTTTTCCCCTCTTGTGGGAGTGGTAACAAGTTGTTCCATAGCATTTGAGTTTATAAATTCTAGGAACCTTTGGGCTAGGGTGTTGGAGCTAGAGTAACGCTCCCAATCTATGTTTGGGTAGTTGAAGTCGCCTAATATAATGGTGTTTGGAGAGACCTTCATATTTTCCAGTGTTCTCAGGAAGGCCGAGTGGGGTTCCTGGGTTTGGGAGGGTGGTCTGTAGCAGGCTATAAACTGGAAGGCAGTTTTACCCACTGTTAGTTGTACAGAGTACAAGTAATACAGAGAATGCCACTAGACATCAACCTGATAATTTATTTGACGATACACAAGACAAGACACCAGATGTGGTGAATTTGTTTTCAGAATCAGTGTCCCCCTGTATAGGTTGAACCTTTACAGTCTTACAGTGGATACAAGTAATACGAATCAGGCTGGTATCATTAATGAGACTGTTTCATTTAACAACAGAACACAGCATGATATGACATCAGATCAGCCTGTTTTTTTTTTTTTTAGTATCGCTAGTAAGGAATTTGCCAAGGGGGGAGAGAGAGAGGTCGGGGTAGCAGTCAAAGATGAGGCCGAAGTTGACGCAGATAAATTATAGATGCCCAGTGTATAATATCAGACACTTTGAGCTGTATAATTCACATCTTAGTATTCTTAGTGAAGGTTTGTATTTTATTCCAGCTCAGAGAGCATATCTGGTGAATGTTTTGATTTGCTTCTCTCTGTATGAAAATTGGATCTACAGTACATGATGTTTGGTATTAATCCAATGATTAATAACTTTACTTTAGAAAAGAATAGTATTTTTAATCCAAGTTTAGTGTCTGTTTCAGCTACCTTTATAGAACTTTGTGTGAAAGAAATTAGAGTTAATGAGTGCAAATAATACGGGGAAGTGGTTAATATGACTACTGAAAAACGAGCTCTGATTGGTTTAAGAAGAAAGGATTCTATTAGAATTATGAACGCAAGTAAAAGTATTGGAATCATAATGGATCAAAGCATGTATAAAGAAAAATTGCTTGTACATTTGTCTGACTCAAGCTGTTATGAGGTTATGCCTAAGTTTTATATGTTGAAACTATTTAATTGATAGTTTGTTAGAATTACTTGATCAATTATATACTGATTTTTATACTTAAAATAATTTGAAGGTTGACTTTCCATTCATTGGAAAAATCTTTGGGTTTCCAAAGATCTATAAAAACCCTTTTAATCCTTCTTTCAGGTCCACTGTGGCAGCAGTGGTACAGTGGTTAATATTGTCGCCTCACAGCAAGAGGTTCTGGGGTTCGATTCTTGTCTGGGGTACCTTCTGTGCAGAGTCTGCATTTCCTCCCAGTGTTCACGTGGGTTTCCTCCGGGTGCTCCAGTTTCCTCCCACATTCCAAATATGTGCATCTGGAGCATTTCTCCCGGGCTCCCACTGAAAATGGGCTCAGTCCCAGTTGGGCTTCCCCCCGTAAACAAATGTTAAACTCAGTTTTTTATTTATTTTTACTTAATTTATTTCTGTATTTTTGGATAAAAATTTGCATCCCATAGTTTGGTAAACACAATTTTACCTAAATGATTCTTTTTATTTATTTATTTATGTATTTTTTTTTTTTTAATTTTCTTGTATCAATATAATTTTACTGAATCTGAAAAATAACTAGTTAGTCTAGATATTGAATCTCTGTATACAAATATTACTCATAATTTCGGTATTGATCATTAGACTTTATCTTAGTGAATATACCAGCTTTGCCACCACTTGCATTCGTACCATATGCTTGTTGCTGGATCTTATATTAACTAACAATTTTTTCATGTTCCATACATCAATTGAAAATTGTTGCTATGTGTGCTGTTATGTTGCCCTAGCTTTTGCTAATTTAGGCCCCATTTCCAAAAGACTTGCTGTCAGTGTAAGTGACCACTTAAACTGAGAGCAGGCTTGGAGCACATGATGTTCTTCGTGTTTCACTGTTGTAGTCATCACATTTGGGTTATCTGCCTGCAGGTAGCCTTCAGCCGGCCTGAATACCAGAGTCTTTGGATTGCTGCATTGGATGCTGTCACTTCTTCCATGATGTTAGGTTGTCAGGGGTATAAAACATGCAGCCAATGCCATTACATTAGGCACCATATGGCAAGAAAGGCTGAAGCAGAAGCAGTTCGTAAGTGCCGGTCGTCCGTCTCCTGAAATTTTCATTTTTGAGTTTCAGACCCGAAGTCTTCAAAAAAGATAAGTACCCCATTGGGGATCCTTTTTTCTTGCTCTAACCGATGTCAGAAAAAATTAACAATTGTTTTGCCTGTGGAAAGCATATACCTCATAGAGATTTGCATTCTTACTGCATCACCTGTTTTGGCCCAGACCACGACGTCCCTTGCTGTCGGTTTTGTGCCTTGTTCAATGCCCAAACTATTCGTCGTCAGGCTGTTTTTGTAGTCAAATACTTTCGTTCTTGATCTCCGTACTCCGAAATGGCTTCGCTAAGCCATCCGACTACCGATCTTCTGAAAAAAATGTAAGGATAAAGACAGAGACAGACCGCATAGGCCCAAAACTGCCGACGACACTTCCGTTAAGCTAGTTGCCAGTCCGCTGGTACTCAGTGAGGTGCTTTTGCTGCTCCTGATATCCGCTACTACAAATTCGCAGGCCTCTACTGAGACCCATTCTGAGTCCGGTATGCCGCGAGATGCTTATTCGACTATGGAACCTGTGGATGTCTCTACCTTGGATAGGTCTGGAGCCGCTGTGCAGGCACCAGCTTCTGAGGATGTATTCAGGCTTACAGACTTTCATATTAAACCGATGGCATCATTTCCAACTAGAAGTACCGAATTCCTCAGGCCTAAAACTCACACTACACCTAGAAAACCAATGACCAAACTGCAGATTCAGGCCCATATGCCTCAAAAACAATTGCTTAGAATGGCTGAAGACCTTATTATGGGAAGCCAGCCTTCCCCCTCTAAGAGACCTAGAACCAATTTTCTTTCTGATTCTTTTGATCAGGAATCTGATATCTCTGCTCCTTCTGATTAACAGGACTTGCCCTTATCTACTTATGAGGATTCTGATGCAGAGGATTCTATTCTCTCTGCTTCCCTTCCAGAAGATTTTTCTTTTGGTGAAACCTTGCATACCCTTTGGGTGTATTTCTGCTGGGAAAGCCAGGACTATTCTGAGTCCAAAAAGAGACTTAGGGAATTCTTACTCCTGCATCAACACAGGCATCTAGCTATCCCTCCTGTTCTGGCTATTGTAGATGATGTTTTCTTGGAATCTAGACTTACCCCAGACACCTTACCTCCAGCTCCCAGAAAACCTGACAGGTACTACAGAGTACCTGACTCTCACAAGTTCCTCTTCAAGAATCCAACTGCGGATCCAGAAACTATTTCCCAAGGACCAAAAGGCATTAAGGCTACTGCTGCCAAAAATCCTACCACTTCTGATGGGGTAAGAAGGTATATACTTCTGCTATTTTGGCCACTAGGGCTTTAAATTGCCAGTTTCATATGTTAACATATCAGCAGCATATTATGGGACTACTTAAACAGAAAATTATGTTGATTCCTGAGTGTACTGAACACAAAGACTTGCAAGATTGTATGCATTCTGCAGAGAACAAGGCAGGAAACCACTGGATAAACACTTTATATAAGTAAAGCTTTCGGATACAATCCTTTCTCAATACAAAACAATGCATAGAACCATCTCTTTATATATAGGTCCAAATATATCACATGACATGCAGCCAAAATCACATGATATGTCATCCAAATCACAAAAACATTTTAAAGAAACATTTTAAAAAAACTTTTTTTAAAAAACTTAATACAAAAACTTGAAATACTTTAATAAAACTTTAAAAAATATATATATTTAGATAAAACTTCAGGCTAAGAGAGATTAGCTCTACTTAATTTAACTAAAATAGGTTTGAGACTGACTTGGCTATTCAAGCCTGGTTTTGAATCACTCATAAGTCTCAAGATCCATTCATATTCTTTAATTTCTAAGTGATTATTTAGGTCCCCTCCCCTAGGTGTAGGTGTAACGTGGTCAATAATTCTAAACCTAAAAAAATGCTGCTGACCAAATTCCTCTATATGTTTGAATAGTGCATTCCTGTCATAGCATCTCCTAATTTCTGACTTATGTTCAGTCATCCTGTCCTTAAGCCTGCGGGTAGTTTTGCCTACATAGAAAGCATTACATGCCTGGCAGGTAGCCAAGTAAACCACATGGGTAGTAATACATGTACCTGCTACTCTAAAACTAAAAGTCCTTGTCCTGCCTTTGGGAGACTGTGTTAAGGTCTACTTTGCAGCCTACTAGCTATCATGGCAGCTCCAACAAGCTCTCTTAAGTCTCTTATTAACATAGAGAAGAATCCCTTATTGGGCTATATTGAGCCCTTTAATTCTGCAAATATGGACTGTACAACCTCAAATACAGAAGGTACTGTGGAATATACTAAGACTTTGCAAATGCTAGAAAGAAAATTACATACTTTTAAGCGTTTGCAGTGGCAGCGCTTTAGCTTTTTAGCATACATTGACAAGGGTATTGTTCCCAGGGGGCTCAGAATTTTAAAAATGCCCTCGTATGGGAACGCTTACCCTGATTTGTTAAAGAGATGGCAGCAGCTGAATATCAAACTCAGTATTGATTATATGTGTTTGATGAATGACTTTTCACCAAAGTCGAAGAGGACCTTAAAAAGGAGATTTTTACCCTTGAAAGTACTCTACTTAACATGCCTGTGTTTACTGCCATGTCGGATGACTATCAGCGTATGATGGAAAGAATACACACACTTGATGGAAGCGACCAAGAAGCGAAAGCTGTGGCGCGATATAAACGATTTTAATAAGGGTAATATCTTCTCTTGGCCTAAGGAGAACGTTGTTATTAAAACTAATGTCCAACCTAAGACACTGAATAAAAATACCCTTGATACTTTAGATGATTTTCATCAAATTGCACCTAATGCAGCTGGCTCGTCTGCCTCACTCGTAGAAGAACGCCCCCTGTCCCTGGAAGCTAATAGCTTGGTCCAGATGTCGTTACGTCAAGTAAATATGGAAACCAGTACTGAGGGAAGAAGTGCTACGTCGCAATCGATTGATGGCGTTCAGAATGCGTCTATGAAAAAAACACAGCAGTCAACACTTAACTTTACGAACTTTTCTAATAAGCGCTTTCAGTTAGAGCGCCCAGAGACAGTTAAGGAACGTATATTGCAGAAATGAAAACCACAGTCAGCTTCTTACTTTGTTACCAAGACCAAAACAAGTTCATAAATGTAGAAGCCAAGGAGAACACAGGATACCGTAACCAGTTAAAAAGTATGAACGCTTTATTAAAATTTGCGTTTTCGTCTAGTACAAGACTTCGTCAGATAAATCAATCGCTGTCATCTTGTCCTTATACAAAGTATTTAAAGAAATTTAAAATTGGTTAAACCAATCATGTCCATGCTGCATTTTACTAATCAGTAAAACCATTACCATTTAAAGCAATAGGAGTAAGAAATATTTGTACAAAATCATTTGTCCTATTAACAATTGTATTTTTACCTAAAACATTTAAAAAACGTGTGTATAAAAAACGGAATGTTTGTGCTTATTTACAACATTGTTGTTCAGTTTTGATTATTATTGTTAGTTCCCCACAATGCTAAATGCATTAGTTTTATTTGAGAATTATTGTACAAGTACAAGGCTATTACAGTTGAAAATGGTTATCTGACAGAATGTTTACATCGCTGTATTGTTCCTAAGGGATTACGCACATGGAAATATCCTAATAATGTGCAGATTGGGTCCATATTTCATAAGGATTTGGTGAAGGCTTTTAACAAATGTGGAATGGAAATAGTTGCATGTATTATTGCTGAGAATGAAAGGAACATGCTTGTGATTAATGAACAAATTAGTGAATTAGATTCACAAATTAAGGGAGATCTCTTGTTTGATATTAAGGAAGAAAAACAGAGATATTTTGGTTTAAAAAGAGAGATAGAACAAAAATGTAAGGATTTAGTGACAAGAAAGACAGCTAAACTTAGAAGGGATATTTTGGAGTATGAGAATGATACCAGTTATCCAAACCCAAATAAAAACTCAACCCCCCCCATTAAATCAGTACAACAATAGAAACAAATGGGTAGGCAGAAAGGACATAGTGAACAGGGAACATCAAAGAGAGACTTATAACCCTGACACATTCAACTATGACTATGATACAGATTTCCCACCCCTTGAAGCATTACAGTATGAACAGGATTTACAAGAAACCAACCACAGGGATTTTCGAAGGGGAGGGGGGTTAAGGGGAAAGGGGCACTACAGGAGATAGTAACCCCTTCCCACAATAACAGAGACAACAAAGAGATAGAGCAGGTAGGTAACAAGTATACTTTAAATGCATTTGCTATTTACAATTTTAGTAACTTACAACTAACTAAAGACCATTTTTCCTTAATGGAGAAGGGATTCAAATTTATACCAACAAAGAGAGGGGAAAGAGTACAAACTATTTTGGAATTAAAATTATTTCTAAGGAAAATGAATTTAGAATTAATGTTCAATAATGATAATTATGGAATAGACAGAAGAGTTATACACATATCAGAGGAACAACGAACATTAAAAAATAAGTCTGTTTTTAACCCCCCCCCCATACATGTACAACTCAAGAACTTTGAGAAAATTATGGAAGATGGTATCAAAAAATTAGATAATAATGTGAAGTATGTCAACAATATGGGGAAAAGTGAAAGAAAATGTCTACAGGATCTGAAAAATAACAAAGGGATCAGGGTAATGAAGCCCGATAAGGGCGGAGGAATTGTTATAATGGAGTCTATTCAATACGAGGGTAAAATGAACAATATACTTAGGGATGAAACTAAATATAAGGAGGTCTCTCATAATGAGATAAATATAGCATATAGGAAGATTGATATGATGCTAACAGATATGGAGATGGAAAAAGTATTGGAAGAAAAAATGGTATCCTATTTAAAAATTGACAAACCAAGAATACCAATTATTTTCTGAATACCGAAAATACACAAACAAAGTGATGATCCACCTTTTAGGCCAATAGTGGCAGCTGAGGGATCCAAAACTACAACCTTAGCAAAGTTTGTGGATGTAAAAACCAAACATATTTGGAAAAATAAAAATGCAATACTACGTGACTCCTGGGATTTGTTAAGAGCACTTGAACCCAAGTTATTTGACAAGGATATTTTATTTGTAACAATTGACGTGGTAGATCTATTTGGGTCAATACCATATGAGGAAGGGATACGTATGTTTGAAGAGGAGGTATTTTGGGACAAAAAACTGAAATTTGAAGAAAAAGTAGCGTGCACAGGCTTGATGGATGCAATATTAAAGAACAATTACCTAGTATATAAGGGGGAGTTTTTCCAACAAATAAAAGGTGTGGCGATGGGGGCAGCCTGTGCACCTACTTTTGCAAATTTGGTCCTAGCCAATTGGGAGGACAAGTATGTGTTCCATTCAAGTTACGCAAAACATTGCAAACTATACAGAAGATTCCTGGATGACATTTTAATATTTTGGACGGGAAGCTTAGAAAAATTAAAAGAATTTTTCAATTATTTAGGTAGCACAACCAACTTCCTTAAATTTACATATAACTTTTCCCATGTTAGTATTGCATACTTGGATGTGGAAATATTAAAAACAACTAACTCCTTCGAGACTAGAATATATAGAAAGGATACGTACGTAAACTCATTCCTCCATTTTGATAGTGAACATCCAATTCATTGCAAAAGAAATCTGGTTAAAGGCCAGTTTATCAGAGGGTCAAGAATGACAACATTGGAAGAAGATTATATCAAAGAATGTGACAAGTTAGAAGGGATGTTCATAGATAGGGGGTATCCCAAGGCCTTTATTAAGAAATATAGGACGGAAGTAACGAATGCTAGGAAGGGAAGATTTAAGCCCATAATAGGGATAAAAGAAATGGCAGATGAGCAAAATGAAAATACAGTAATACAGGAAGTAAACTACGAACATTCACTGGTATTGGAATACAATGATTTAAATAAAAAAGTGAGAACATTATTTACCAAGGAATGGGAGAGATTCAAAGGTTTTACTGACTTGAAGGTCTTATCAGAATCTAACCCAAAAGTAGTATTTAAAAATTCCCTTAATATTAAAAATATATTAGAAATAGGGAATAATGTTAACATACGATCAGGAGATAGAAGAATGACAAGTAAGGTAGGGACCTATAGCTGTGGTACATGTAACCAATGTGAGATGGTGATAAATTGTGAAAACATACATTTGGATTGTAGAAAACTATGGTTGCATAGCAAGGGGTATTACAATTGTGAATCGAGAGGAGTAGTGTATTTAGTAATTTGTAAAAAGTGTCCTTCCTTTTATGTAGGGAAAACAGAAAGATCATTGAAAAAGAGGATTTATGAACACACATATGATATCCGGAAATGGAAGGACACTAATGCACTATTCAGACACTCACTGATATGTAAGAATTCTGACTATGCTTTTTTTGTATTGGATCAAGTTAAATTGGATATAAGAGGGGGCCCATGGGAGGAGAACATTGGGTATAAGGAACTGTGGTGGCAAGTGGCTTTAGAAGCCAACAAACCACCTGGTTTGAATGAAAATATTTCCATATTACCACTATTAAAATTGAAAGCAGCTAAGGTAAAGTAATGGAATAATACAACTCACCACTAGATGGTGGTATGATAGTATGTAAGAAGATATAAAAAACCTAATGGAACTTCAGACTCAAATAAAACTAATGCATTTAGCATTGTGGGGAACTAACAATAATAATCAAAACTGAACAACAATGTTGTAAATAAGCACAAACATTCCATTTTTTATACACACATGTTTTTTAAATGTTTTAGGTAAAAATACAATTGTTAATAGGACAAATGATTTTGTACAAATATTTCTTACTCCTATTGCTTTAAATGGTAATGGTTTTACTGATTAGTAAAATGCAGCATGGACATGATTGGTTTAACCAATTTTAAATTTCTTTAAATACTTTGTATAATGACAAGATGACAGCGATTGATTTATCTGACGAAGTCTTGTACTAGACGAAAACGCAAATTTTAATAAAGCGTTCATACTTTTTAACTGGTTACGGTATCCTGTGTTCTCCTTGGCTTCTACATTTATGAACGTATATTGCAGCACAGAGGTTCCCCGGTGCTGCAGTCAGGTATGTCTAATAAAAGAAAAAGTGAGAGCCCTTTAGGACTGGGGAAACAGAGCCGCAAGTTATCAGAGGCACGTTGAATCTATCAGCGATAGAGTTAGATGACACTCATTATTCATTGTTTTCAAAGGGCCTGAATTTCATCCCTTGCTGTGAAGAAAATTTAGTATCAGCATTAACTGATTTAAAAATCTTCTCCAGACTTTTAAATTTAAAACTGCTATTTGGTGGTTCTGAAGCTACTGGGGGGGGGGGTAACAAATGACGTAGTACTTTTGTACCCACCAGTACTCCAGTGGTTAAAGCATTTCATGATATTTGTGAAATTCATATCAGGCAGTTATTTAATCCATCTACCAGAAAGAAAAAAAGATTTAATTTAAATTATGGTGAATTTAAGGCTTTGAAGAGCTTACAGTCCTGTAAAGATATAATTAGAAAACAGGCTGATAAAGGAGGTGCTGTGGTTCTTATGAACCGAGTTGATTATATGGATTCTATGTTTAAGTTACTACAAGACACTAAAGCTTTTAAATGCATTACCAGTTTGGATGTGAAAAAAAGTGTTGCATATGTAAACATGGTTGTGTATGATTTGCAATTGAGTGGTGATATAGATCTTGAGTTATTTAATTATCTCACTGTTACTTGTCCAGTTATACCACATCTCTATGGTCTCCCCAAAATTCATAAATCTAAGCTAGATCCACCTATGAGACCTATTGTCTCTGCTGCGGGTTGGGTTACAGAACCCATCTCGATTTATCTACATGGGTAGCTGCTTCCATACCTGGCTAAATGTGATTCTATCATTAAAGATAGCTTTGATTTATTACAGAAATTAAGGGGATGGATGGATAAAGAAAAAGCTTCTTTAGTTAACAATAAGTATCTTTTAGTTTCTTTGGACATTGTATCACTCTTCACCGTTATTCCTAATGATATAGGCCTGGAGCTTTTAAGAGAATTGTTGTGGACACATACATGTGATAATCCCAACAAAGTTGAAATTATCTGCAGCCTTATGGATGTTACATTGAAAAACAACATCTTCCTTTTTAATGGCTCCACATATTTACAACTTACAGGGGTGGCTATGGGTACCTCTGTAGCCAATACTTATGCCAACCTGATACTCTATCAGTGGGAAAGAACGCATTTGTTTGGTGATGGGAACCCATTTAAAAGTAATATCACATGTTTTCAACGCTTTGTAGATGACTGCCTCCTACTTTGGAAAGGTAGCCATGAGGATCTTGAAAAATTTCTGGAATATCTAAACTCTGCATCTACTTTTCTAAAGTTTAAGATGACAGTATCTGAAACTTCTATTACATTTTGGATTTGAAGTTAGATCTTGCTGGAGATACACTACAAACTAGTATCTTTAGGAAAGAAGTTTGTTCAGGTAGATACACTTATGCCACAAGCATGCATGCACCTCACATATTTAGAAGTACTGTTAAATCTCAATTCTGCAGACTCAGTAGGCTTAATACAGATGATGACTGCTTTGAAGTACAATTAAATGAGATGGTTAATGATTTCTTGCTTAGTGGGTATGATAGATCTCTACTTTATGAACAGGTCATTAAGATTAGGGAAGATAGGCGGACTTTATTTAAACCAGTTTTGTATGAGGATGTTGTTAGTATTGACTCTAGGTGCAAACAAACATCTGTAGCACCTATTAGATATGTAACTACATATAATTTAAGGACACCCGCCGTTAGAAAAATTATATCTGATAATTGGGTCATCTTGATGGCATCAGATGAACTAAGAAGTTTATTGGGACCTAAACCCAATTTCTCTTATAAGAATATGAGGACCCTTAAGAGTTCACTATGCTACGAGGACTTTGAGAGGACCACACCTGTATCTACTATAGTGAAATATGGTACTCACAAATGTCACAACTGTTCTTGTTGTGATGACATCTGTAGTACAGAAAATGATACGTTTGTGCATCCTATCAATGGTAGGACATTTAGTTTTAGAGTAGCAGGTACATGTATTACTACCCATGTGGTTTACTTGGCTACCTGCCAGGCATGTAATGCTTTCTATGTAGGCAAAACTACCCGCAGGCTTAAGGACAGGATGACTGAACATAAGTCAGAAATTAGGAGATGCTATGACAGGAATGCACTATTCAAACATATAGAGGAATTTGGTCAGCAGCATTTTTTTAGGTTTAGAATTATTGACCACGTTACACCTACACCTAGGGGAGGGGATCTAAATAATCACTTAGAAATTAAAGAATATGAATGGATCTTGAGACTTATGAGTGATTCAAAACCAGGTTTGAATAGCCAAGTCAGTCTCAAACCTATTTTAGTTAAATTAAGTAGAGCTAATCTCTCTTAGCCTGAAGTTTTATCTAAATATATATATTTTTTAAAGTTTTATTAAAGTATTTCAAGTTTTGTATTAAGTTTTTAAAATGTTTTTTTAAAATGTTTCTTTAAAATGTTTTTGTGATTTGGATGACATATCATGTGATTTTGGCTGCATGTCATGTGATATATTTGGACCTATATATAAAGAGCTGGTTCTATGCATTGTTTTGTATTGAGAAAGGATTGTATCCGAAAGCTTTACTTGTATAAAGTGTTTATCCAGTGGTTTCCTGCCTTGTTCTTTGCATTTTGGTTCCTGGCGTTTATTTTCTTCAATGCATTCTGCAGAACAAGTTGATAAACATATTTGCAATGTGGTTTTGACGCTTTAGAAGCATCTTGCAGGGCTGCTGTCACTGGGTCTGTACTTAGAAGGCATGCTTGGCTTAAGGAACAAAACTTGCCAGATCATGTTAAAGCTAAATTACTGGATGCACCCTTAAACCAAGACCGCCTTTTTGGCAACAACGCAGAAGACGTCCTCAAGACGATGGAGGAAAAAGCTAAATCTATGTAAACTGTTAAAGATTTCCTACAAGTACAGCCTCCCAGATTCAGTAGGCATTGACCTTCAAAGAACCGGTCCTTTCCAGTCCTTCTCAGTCCAAACCCAGGAACAGCAGACCACCAAGACTTCAGTATCAGTCTGCGCACAGATCTAAGCAGTGGGGGGCTCCCACTTCCAAACAGGGAGTAGTAAGCCACCCCCCCCCATGGAAAAATGGCACAATTGCTTAACCTTAACTTTTCCGAGCCCTGCTCATCTACTTGCTTCCTTAGGAGGAAAGCTTTCCCTGCGTGCAAAAAACTGGGAACTCATTACCCAGGACAAATGGGTTTTGAACATAGTTTCCCGAGGATACAGATTCCACTTCCACACACTGCCAACCCCAAATGGTTGGCCAGACCACCCCCTACATCAGTGGGCAGAGGCCCAACAGCAGGTTCTCTCACTTCTCAGTATCAGGGCTATTCAACCTGTCCCAGCAGAACATAGGGGACAAGGTTTTTATTCAAGATATTTTCTGGTACCCAGAAAAGAAAACTCCAATCCTGGACCTCTCTATTCTCAACACCTTTCTGGTGATTCCAGAATTCAGAATGCTAACTCTTCAACAGCTTCTTCCTATGCTAGCCAAGGATGCCTGGCTGGCAACCCTAGACTTAAAGGAAGCTTACCTGCACATCCCAATAAGAGAATCCTGCAGACAATACCTACATTTCAGGGTGGGCTCCATGCACTTTCAGTTCTCTGCACTTTCCTTTGGCTTATCTACTGTGCCCAGGGTGTTCACAAAGTGTCTATCCCCAGCCATTGCATTTTGCAAGCAGAGAAATATTCAAATTTACGCCATACTTGGATGATTGTCTGATTCAAGCAGAAAGCCAGGACCTGCTATTACAACACCTGGCATTTGTAAAGAAACTTCTAACCTCACTGGGGTACACCATCACCCAAAATAAATCATACCTAGTACCTTGCCAACAGATTGTATTCCTGGGGGGCAAGCTTGAACACAACTCCCCAGATGGCATTTATCACTCCCGAGAAACAAGTTTATTTGACAACCTACTTCAAACTATTGGCCACAAAAACCAAGCTATCTGCAAGGAAAATACTGCAAGCTCTGGGGCTCATGGCCTCTTGCATTCTGCTAATTCCATATGCAAGACTGCATATGAGGAAACTCCAATGGTATCTAAAAAGTCTGTGGTGTCAACATTCTCAGGACCTGGAAACAATGATTCCTATCATTCCTTGTCTAAGGACAGAGTTCCTTTGATGGGCAGAGGCCTGCTACCACAACAAGGGACTCCCTTTCACTCTACCCCTTGCCGTCCAAATACTAACAACAGACTCATCAGACTATGCATTTGGGGCTCACATGGCAGGGCAGTGCATTCAGGGCAAATGGGACCCAAGACAGATGCACCTGCATATCAATCAAAAAGAAATGTTAGCTGTACAGAATGCTCTGACAGCCTTCAAAGACCTTATTCTTCCAGGACAACTATTAGTTAAGACAGACAACACCACAGTTATGTGGTACATAAACAAGCAGGGGTGAACCCACTCTTACCCTCTCTGCAGACTAGCCATGGCTCTGTGGAACACAGCCTTGAGCTACCAAGTACACCTACAAGCTCATTTCCTTCCAGGCAAACTAAATTCACTGGCAGACGACTTAGGCAGAAATCACATAGACCCACACAAATAGAAACTAGAACCCAAAATATTCAACCTCTTGAGGAACAAATGGGGACTCCAGAGGTAGACCTGTTTGCCTCCCCTCAGAACTACCAATTGAACAAATTCTGCACCAGAACTCCCCACAGTCAAGCTTGGATGCCCTGTCCTTTACCTGGGAAAGCCTCTCTGTTTATGCCTTTCCCCCTCTGCCTCTCCTCTCGAAGGTTCTACTAAAGATCAAACAGAACAAGCCAAGGACAATACTGATTGCACCAGACTGGCCACGCCAGCACTGGTGTTACCCCCTTTTGCACAGTATGACACTGCTACAACCATGGCACCTGCCTCAGACCCCTTCCCTGCTGTCCCGGCAGGCGGGCCAGATTCTGCACCCTTCTGCTTCAAACCCTGAACCTTGCAGCCTGGGTAATTCCATGAGACCTCCTCTAGCATCCCTCAGTAAGCAGGTGCTGGATGTCATTCTGGAGGCAAGGAGACCTAGTACTAGAAAATCCTATGCTGAACAGTGGAAAATATACTGTTCCTGGAGTCAGGCTCAGGGGATGGGCACAACAGTGCCCAGCTTACCTCGTATTCTAGAGTACTTAACAGAAATGCTCCACAAGGACCTGTCCTTGTCAATTAAGATTCATGCCACTGCCATTTCAGCACATTATAATTCTGAGCCACCCCTCTTCTCTCACCCCTTGCTAAAACAATTCTTTAGAGGGGCCAAACATTTAAGACCCCCCAGGAGAGCTCCCACTCCAGCCTGGGACCTTAACTTTGTATTGGAAAAGCTCACCCCCTCCCTTTGAGCCAGCTGCAACAGCAGAGTTGAAATTCCTTTCTTGGAAAACAGCCTTACTTCTAGCCATCACTTCAGCAAGAAAGAGTGTCTGAATTACAGGCCTTCATGGCAGTGGAACCTTTTATTATCTTCCATGCGGACAGGGTTTCCCTCAGGACTAATCCTTCCTTTATGCCCAAGGTGGTGTCTAGTATGGCCTTAAACCAGTCCATTCATTTGCCTGCTTTTTTCTCTAATCCACAAAACAAAGGGAAATGGATACTGCACACTCTAGACGTACACAGACAACTTAGATTCTATTTGGAGAGGACTAAGCCTCTCAGGAAATCTGAGCAGCTGCTAGTTGGCTTTGCTGCAGGGACAGAGGGGAAGGCCATTTCAAAGCAAACCGTTTCCAAATGGATAGCCCATTGCATTCATTTCTGCTACAAGCATCATGGAAAACCTACCCCACAAGGGGATAAGATCACATTCCACCAGGGCTGCATCTACCTCTACGGCATTTATCAGGGACATCCTGGAAGCTGCTACCAGGAGCTCTGTACATACCTTCACCAAGCATTACCACCTGCCTATCTTTTCTAAATCCAGAGCTGGATTTGCCACAGCAGTCTTGCAGGGCTTAATAACTGGCCCTAATGCTCTTTAACTACCTCCTCCCTTCCTAAGCTTTGGGAATCAACCCAATTGTGATGACTGCAACAGTGAAACATGAAGAACATAGTACAGTTGTGTACGCTTACCATAAATGTAGATGTTCGAGTGTATTCACTGTTGCAGTCCTGGTTACCCTCCCTCCAGCCCCCTGACATCTCTTGGCTCTACCTTTCCTTCTTGTTTGGTATATATTTCTTCACGTGTATTTGCTTTTTGATGGGGGTGTACCATACCATATAATTGCTTTCTATTGTGAGGGCACCTGACATCTGGGACAAGATAAACTGATGTAATGGTGTCGGCTGCATGTTTTATACCCCTGACGACCTGACATCATGGAAGAAGCGACAGCATCCGATGCAGAAATCCAAAGACTGTGGTATTCAGGCCGGCTGAGGGCTACCTGCAGGCAGATAACCCAAATGTGATGACTGCAACAGTGAATACACTCGAACATCTACATTTATGGTAAGTGCACACAACTGTACTTTTTGGAATCTGTTCCCTGTAGTAAGCCTTTTTATAGATAGGCCTAACACTGAAGTAAGTCACTTACACTGTGAGCAGATCTTTCAGTATCATGTCAGGCTTACACTAAGAACAACCAAACCAAAGAGAGACGGTATCAGTGCTCTGATAAAGAGTAGGCTCACAACAAACAAAAATCCAGGAGACAAAAAAGGAGCCAATTCACCACGGCTGTAGAAATCCACTTTTAATACACACAGCAAAAGTAAGCGCTTTCACGGTGGCCTTGACCGCTTCCTCAGACTAACACTAAGAGCAATTCTTTTGGAATCTGTTCCTTAATTTTAAGCTGGTAGGAAATTGAGTATCTTATCAGTTTTGATGGTCATAAATTGGTATCATTTTATAAAAGATATATTGATTTATTTTTTTATTGTAATGGTGCTAAAAATTAATCAGATGAATTTGTCACATCAATAACAGTATCAGTTTTTTTAATTTTACAGTAGATAGAGTGGATTTGTTATTTTTTTAGATTTGGAATTAACGAACATTTTGACTATTTTAAAAGCAGATTCTACAAATGCAGTAGTAAACATAAATCTGTCTGGAAAGATTTTAAAATTGTTTTTTCTTGTAGACGAAGTGATTACTGATTTTAATATGAGTTGTATCAATAATTTACTTGGGATTAGAGTTAAAATGGCAGTTATTTTTACCTGTCAGTGTTAGCCCCGGACTTAATAAGAGCCTTAATTTTAAATGTATTTTAACTAATTTATAAATTATTGTAATGCATTTTTGTGATCACTTTATTAATATTTGTATGTATCAGATTAAATTTTGTGATGTCACTAGTGTGTCACATGTTTTTGATTATACAACTTTTTGAAGTATTTAAGGCTTGCAGTTGGTGTAGTGATATATTCTGATGAAGTTCTATTTTTATTAAAAAAGCAAACGCACTTAATCATATTTTTGTGTGTTGTTCATTTTTTTTCATTTTAGTTGTTCCCATTCACCCAGTGAGGGCTTTATTTTTAGTTTTAGTTTAGTGTTTCACTCGGCCATGTCACTGTTTTGGTTTGATTTTATAGCTGGTGCCAAAACAAGACCCAGGGCCCTTTTATCGCTAGTATTTCTCTGATTTTACAATGTTTGTGTGTGTTATTATCCTCTTGCCTTTCTTACTCCTCTGACAAGGTTAATTTATCGGCCATTTCAGCATGTCTACCCATTGATCTTCCTCTTTCAGTGCAGTCCTAATGTTAGAATGTTTTTGAAGTGGATGCTGCATAACCTGCTACCTTAAAAAAACAAAACAAAAAAAAAAAAAAACAGGTATCTCTTCTTTGAAATTTTAACTTCCTTTGAACCAGGCCATCAGGTTGAACTGAAGTTTGTGTAACATGGAAAACAGTTTTGCTAATTGAACTGACTTTTGCGAGAAGAGTATTTTAAGTTGCATGCTCTCACAATGGATCAATCTTATCTCATTTTCCACAAAGATGTGGCTTTTTTTGACAATTAATCCTTCTTTTATACCTAAAGCAGTGTCTAAGTTTCCTTTGAGCTGTGCTATCCCTCTCCCTGTCATATTTCCAGAACCAAAAAAATGAGAGACAGCGAGGATTCTTCCTACTCTTGATATTCACATACAACTCTGATATTTTTTTGACAGAACTAAAACATTTATAAAATCTGATCAGTTATTAGCTTCATATGAAGATAAGAAAAAAGGACAACCTGTGTTAAAGCAAACTATCTCCAAATGGTTATCATATACTGTGTCATTTTGTTATACCCACTACAACAAGTTCATTCCAGACAGGACCAAGGCACACACTCCCAAGGCTCTGGCTTCATCAGTGGCTTTTCGGAAAGTGGCAGATTCTAGAAGTATTCTAGAAACAGCAATTTGATTCTTTTCCATGTTTCCAGTGGCTTCAGGATCCTTATCCTTCCTGCTTCCATCATTATAAGCTATGGTAGTCTACCCACATAGCTAAAGTCACTGCAGCAGTGATCAAATGATTAACATGGTAAGTTTACTTACACAACTGTACTACTGCTGAAATAGCTTCTCCTTCCCGCCACCCTCCTTATTTTTGTATAATTTTTGATGCCAGGATGAGGAGTTTGATTTTTACTTACCTAGCATTCATCTCTTTCAGGACTATAGCTTCTCTCTCTCTTGGCAAGAAAGCTCTGAAGGTCCTGGCACTCAAACCGTTGATTTTCTTCAGTGGTACTCAAGCTATCAACAGTTTGTGAGCATGGAAGGTGCACTTAATCTCTGAAAGCTGGCCTGCTGTTATATCCTATACTAGATGTAACCCATATAACTAATGCTACTGTAGCAGTGATCATTTATACATCTTTTGTTATGCTAAGTATACTTAAATAACTGTACTTTCCCATACACAATGGTGGACATTAGTGAACCCAATTAATTATGGATCAATAAGCCTAACAAGCCTCATCAGTAAGGCTATAGAAAAAATCATTATTGAATTAATAAATAAGAATATATATAACCTACAGACTCTTGGCCCAAGCCATTTCAGATTCATCAAGGGCAGACCTTGCCTACGTAGCCTGGCTTACTTTATGAAAAAGTCACTGCAGCATTGGATGAGAGTAAGTCAGTATACATTGTATATCTAGACACATCATTCATCACCATCCCACACCTTGGTATTGTAGATAAACTCTGAACTAAATGTGATTCATTGGATAGCAAACTGGCTCAGAAATAGAACCAGGCAATAAAGGTGGGCGACTCTATCTCACCCAAAAGTCCTGTCAGTAATGGTGTATTACAGGGTTCATTCTGTAGGTCACTCCTCTTTGTCATGTACTTCTTGGAGGCAAAGGTAATGTTGAGGGTTTCTGGCTGACCATGTTTAGAGATGACTGCAAACTTGGTGCCATCATAAACTCCCCAGAGGATACCATGATCCTGTAAGAGGTCTGTTCCATGTAAATAGCTGGTGTTTAAGCCATGGACTAAAACTGCTTACCAAGAAATATATAATCATATCCTTCAGAACAATCCTTCAGCAAGCATGACTCCCTTAGTAACTGTCACGTTGACAATAACACCCCTCAAAATTGATGCTGTAGTCTGAGATCTGAGAAACTGTGTTGACAATGAACTGTCCTTTGATCACCACATAACCACTATTGTAACTAAGTCATTTCCATCACACAGCTTGCATCTAATGGTATGGTATACCAATACAAGGATGTAAGCATTCCACTGTACTTGTTAGTCATTAGGCTAATCAATGAGTGTGATGTACTTGCACAAACAAACAAATGAACACAGTGCCCCTCATCTTAGTATCATACAGACCACTGAAAAGCAACCTCTGCCACATGTATAGAGCTTTAGTAGACCATCTTCTGTCAGACCTATTACACATTTGCAAGTCCAATTATATCATAAATACCCACTCAAGATCTTAACCTCTTCTGCAAAATAAATAGAACATGTTGGAGAGATAGGTTTATATCCTAGAGAATATCATGTCTTTGGAACTGTCTTCCATTCCACATAAAGCAAAATATTGCTCTTAATGAAAACAAAAAGGCAACAGACTCGAAATGTATAAATTTATACAACAAAAAGGCCACAGACCCAGAATGTATAACTTTATTTATTTTTTATTGGTGCCTCGGCAAAGCCTTCAAATGAGTTCACCAAAAAGAAACTAACCACATAAATGCCACTCCTTAAAAAAAACATCACTTATTGAAACACTTAAATAATCATTCAATCAGTACATCAAAGAAAACAATTGTAATTACACTCTACATTTAATCCTCTTGGAAATAAAGTGCTGTACTTCAAATATATATATATATATATATATATATATATATATATATATATATATATATATATATATATATATTCCTTATATAAAGGTAAATCTTTGTATTTGTGTCACCCCAAGCTTCACATTTACTTGTTCTAAAATTGTTTGCCTTAAATAATTTGGGACTGCAATTAATCAGTTCTTTTAAAATGTGTGTCTACAGGACTCCTTGCCCTGTATAATGTCTCTCACATGTTCTTGTAATCTACTTTTAAATGCCTTTTTTGTGTGTCCTATATAAACTAAATTGCACAAACACTTCCAAGTATAAACACTAACTTCTGTAATACAGTTGTATTGTTCAATAACTGTAAATTTTATATTCATCTCATCAAAATTAACAATACATTTACAAACATTGCATGACTTACAAGGAAAAAATAACTTTTTTATTCTTTTTATTGTAACCTCTATCTGTACCTTGAGATTTTTATAAAAGCTATGCACCGGCACATCACCTGTACTGTGACCCTATTAAAATAGGGTCTATATCAATTCTTTGAATGCTTAAAATGTCGAATGTTACATGGTCGAGACCAAATGTTTGACATTTCAAGTGTTCGAAGACTGACTTTTAACTGCGCTGTACGGTGCAGAATGGGAGAATTTCCCTTTTCTGCACTGAAGTGCAGTCTCAGAGTTGGTATATTTAAATAGTGGGTGGGGGGCAATAGGGCTTGCCCCCCTGCTCACACTGTTATGGTGTGTTTTTCTTTTCTTTTTTTTTTTTCTTTTATATTTGAACATCCAAATGTCGACCATATGGTCTCGACCATGTGGTATTCAACATTTTGGATGTTCGAATATTTAACATAGACCCTTTAAATATAATCTTGGGACTAATAAAAATCTCTTTTTAGTTAAAAATTTCCAGAAAAATTTTCACCATATGTATTAATTTATCTGAAAATAAACTGTACATAGTAACAAAGTATATTTACTGTATATTTAATTTATTATATCCATTTTTATTGCACTAAATGGTATGTGTTTTGGCACACCTAATACTTCACAATAAGAATCCATACCTTCTGTTTCATAATAATTCCTATTGCTAAACTGTTTGGCTTCCCTTAAAAAAGTAGTATGGTCACCACAGAGTCTATATAATCTTAAAAAATCACCATAAGGAAGGAAAGAAAGTAAATGTGGAGGAGTGCAACTTTTACCACGCAAATACTCTCCATTAGCTGTTGATTTTCTATGAATGTCAGATGTCCTTCCTTAGATCTTTAGATATAACTGTTGCAATATTCCAGTACTGGTGGGTTATCACTCCAAGTTAACCTGGTATCCAAATGGCGTATCATAGCCAAAAATTTTCCATATGCTTATATGTCCATTGTATAACCTAAGTCCATGGTTGTAGGAGTACCTAAGCAAATGTAGGGAAGTGAGATCCTTAGACTATCTTGTTGCCAGTCTGAACTCAGGATATTCACTTCAGTTGATCTGCTCTTGACATTGTTGGCTGATACCATTGCCTACACTTTATTCAGATAGGAGAACCATTGGGAATGTCCTTTTTTTCTTGTATTTTATCATACTTGCAAACCAAATGTATGAAATGCCTCAGGCAGTCCAAGATGAAGGAACCCTTGGCTTCAGACATCCTGTTTGCAGCACCAAAATAGAAGTTCATGAAGGCTAGTCTTGAACCATCTGCTGCCCAGTCCAATTTAGATGCACCCATGGGAGTTCTCACATGCCCCTGCCCCTAAGAAGAGACGACATGAATCTTCATGTGAGGAGGACAAGGAATCTGATTCTAGTGAAGATTCCATAGCATATTCATCTCCGATCCATTCTCCTGACCAGCCTGCCTGTGATGAGGACAACTTGTCCCCCGACTCTCACACTGAGGAAATATCCTTTGGGGAAACTATAACTAAAATAATGCAGCACTTTGATTGTGAATCCAGAATGGGTATCTGGTGTACAAAAATGATAGTATAACTTGTTGTAGGTACTCTTACACCTTCTCCTGTCCAAGCAGTTTGGAGGCCTTTCTGGATGCCTTTTCCTCCACTTTTACTTCTGATTCCCAGCTTCCATCACCCAAGAAGGTCTGATACATTTTATAAGGTACTTGAAGACCTTAACTTTCTTTACAAAAATCCTGTAGCAGATCCTTCTGTATTTTGCATTTCTTCTGGCAAACCTACTAAGCTTCAGCCAGCAGCTAATGTTTTGCTATTTGACAGAGATTGTGGACGTGGAAAGAAGGTTTATACTTCTGCCACGTTTGCCTTCAGAGCTTCAAATTTCCAGACTCAGATGACAAAATACCTTTTGTCCATTTTAGGGGATCTAAATAAAACCATTAGTATTTTCACTACAAAGTTTGTGCAATCTTAAAAATTCACCATAAGGAAAAGAAGAAAGTAAATGTGGTCATTAGCTGTTGATTTCTGTAAAAACACTGTTCTAAGTCTGCCATTAACCAAACCACATAACTCTTGATATAAAAAAATCTATATATATACTTTCACCAACCTTTTGCCTTCAAAAGCAAACCCAATTCTGTTGTTTTATAAATCTGTAATGAACTGATTAACATATTTCCAACTGACATGACAAAAATCAAATCATCAATGTATCTAAAATGTTTAATAACATAATCCTTAAGGTCCATACATGACTTCAGACAAACCCCATCACCATGTTAGTTAATATGGATACAAAAGATGCCCCCATAGCATTGCCTTTAACCTGGAGAAAAATAATTCATTATTAAAAGTGAAATAGCTATTAGTCAAGCCAAAACTTCTGTCTGTTCAAATGCAGTTCGGAATGGATGGGTAGCCACTAATTCAACCCCCCCCAAGTTTAGCACTTCTGTCTCTCAGGGGTAAGGGAAACGTGTAAATGTCCCAATCTATACTTCCTCAGCCCACCCCTGGATTATTTGTATACAAAATATAAGAGCTAAAAACACCATGGAGTGTAGGGCTAAGATTCCTAACATCCTCTCAGATCAGTAACCTGGTAAGTATTGGGCATTAGTGTTCTTGTATCTTGGAATTTTAAAAAAGCATACCAAGTACCTGCTGTAGTAGTGGTGACTGAAATTACGTAAAACAGTAAAGTAATGTGTATAGGCAAAAAAATAAGTACAGCAGAAATTAAAGCCATATATACTAATGAGCATTCTGTGGTCTCAATTTATTAACAATCTTTGTTTCCACACAGAGCAACTTTGGACATGCCTGTTTTACCAACCTGTGCTCTCAGATCACCCATAAAATGAGCCCTGTAATTAGGTTATCCTCTAAATGGCAAATATGAAACGGAAAACCAATAACCAATACGTAGAATAAGTTTTATTACATTTGAAGTCTAATCTAACTTTATATACAGTTGTGGAGAAGAAATACTTCACACATCAATCTGAGGGTGAGGCTGGACTTTGGGTTTTTGGTGTGATTAATATGATATTCACTCATCATTTCATTCAGTGGTGGCCATACTAATGGTAACAAAAGATAAGTATGATCATGCATTTAACTTGCTGTAGTCAAACATATTTAATACATGAGAATAGGCGAGGGTTGTTTGTCCTGAGCCTGAAGGATTCCATAGCAGCAGCTACAACTTGAAATTTGTCATAGGTACCATCTTCATGGCTGGTTATAACTTGAGTATAATTATTGCATTTTGTTAGACATTAAAAAGTCATTTAAGTGGGTCTTTGCTTGACAAATCATTTAAAAGTAGGGAAATGATCTGTTGAGAATATTAAATGACTGTACTGTACTGGAACAATGTCTTTATTGTCTGTGAATAGATTAGAATATTTATTGGAAGTTAATTTTTTCATATACAATATTAGCGTATTGTATTTAAGCAGTAACCCATGCCTGGGTGTGGGTAATGCTGGATTTACCCATGGTTGGTGTGGTTTGATCCCAAGGGCGAAGCCTGAGTGGCCAAACAAAGACAACTGTGGGTAAATCCAGCATTACCCACACCCAGACGTGGGTTATTGCTATTATACAATGACATTATTTAAGAAAAAAAATACTTGCTTTTCTTAAATAAAATAAACAGAGAACAAGTTAACTGGTGTCACCACTAAAGGCAGTTTGTTTAGGCAGAGAACAAACATAAAGAAAAACAAAATAAACTGCCACCAAAGCCGGAATTAGTAAAATCTTTAAACTGGTTCAACTTTAATACTGACACTTTAAAATCTGATACAGTTCAGCTGCTAAGCGGATAAGTGCTTTCGGTTTCAAACCTTTCTCGAATCCTAAATAAAAAGCAGCTTTCTTCTGTTTAAATGATCCTGTCGTCAGTCCGTAAACCATAATCAAGCAGCCAATTGGATGCTTCCTGTCTGTCACATCCCTCTTTCAGCTCATATGCTTCACTTTCTCAAAGTCTTTCCTTTGAGAATCGGCTTAATAGGAACAATTTCATTCAGTCCTGGCATCAAATCCGCTCTTAAGTTCATAATCCACTTACTTTCCTCTATCTCAGTGCGATTAACTATATCTCCTCCTCTTGGTGTCTCTAAGAATCTATTTATAACCATAAATCTGAAGTTATGATCTGTGTTGGCTCTAATGTGCCAGTATAGTGCATTTGTTCCTACTTGATTTTTTGAGAATACGCTCCTTTAACATCCTGTTCATTTTGCCTACGTAGAAAGCAGAACAGCACTGACATTGAGCTATATATATATCACATTCTTGTTTCTGCAATTAGCAAAACCTTTGAATAAATGTTCCTTGTTTGTTTTAAGATGTATGAATGTGTTGCTAACTTTAATATAGGGGCAGGCTTTACAAAACCGTCATTTATGCGTGTCTTTTTTAGCATTAACTGAATGTTCTTTATCTTGGAGGGAATTATTCTGATAACACAATAATCTCTTCAGATTCTTCCTGTTCTTAAAGGAAAAGCTAGGGTATCTCCCAATATATCCCTTAGTTTCTCATTTGAGGTCAATACAGGCCAATTCTTCCTTATTATTTCACATATTGTCGAGTTGTCACTACCTGCCTAAACAAACTGCCTTTAGTGATGACACCAGTTAACTTGTTCTGTGTTTATTTTATTTTATTGGAGTAACCACACTCAGCGGAAGATGGAGACAAGCACAATGAATTCAGAAACAATGGAAATACCAACTAAAAGGATTGTAAACACCCGTTTTATAAGCAAAAGCAACCCATTGCTTGATCTGAATCTGGAAAATGGAACAGTGGGTGTGCCTACCATTTTACCAGGTATGCAGAAGTTTGAGGAATTATATAAAGATGTTGAAAATGCTGCCTATAGATTAAAACACTTACAGTGGCAGCGTTTTCATATGGAGGCCTGCCTCCATCATCAAGTCATACCCAGGGGCTTACGGGTTAGATGTATGCCTACATACGGCAACACTTATCCGAAACTGTTAGCCAAATGGCAAAAATTAAATATAGACACCAGCTTTAACTATATGAAGTTATTAGAGTTTTTTTAAACCCCAGGCGGATGAAACAGGTCGATTGATTGACAACAAACAAAGAACTAGAGCTGATGCAATTATCAGACAATAATTTGCTAAGATTGGAAACACTACAGGATAGACTAGAGGCATATGAAATGAAACTAAAAAGTGGGAAACTAACCAGGGACTTTAACGATTTTAAAAAGGGCCATCTGTTTGAATGGCTCAAAGAACGGAAATCATATGTGTCTGCAGTCACTAGTCAAACAATAGCTCCAAGGGAACTTCACTCTTAATTAGTGGAAGGAGCACGGAAACCCACAGGATTAATAGTGGAAGCTGAAGTGCATGAAAATAGGATGCAAAGTAGCAATAAAAAAACAGTCAAGGAAGAATGAATGTGTTCAAGAGGTAGTAGATGTAATTACGGAAGTTCCTAATATGATGGAACAAACAGATCAACTGGTGGGAATATCAGAAGGTATCATGATAGAATTAGTGACTGAGAAGAAATATGTGAATAATAATGGAACCAAACCGAAGGAAGGAGCTGTATATCTACCGTTGCATCATCAACTTCCTTTTTTATTTGAAGCAAAAAATGCACGACAACCACGCTCTATGAGCAGAGAAAGGAAAAAGAGAAGAGTCCAACAGCAGATGTAGAGAGTTTTTTAGTGCTGAATATATCTGGACATGACCTGAATGAACATGAGATAAGCATATTAGAAAGAGGACAGAGCTTTATACCATCTTTATGCTCACCTTTGAGTGAGTTCACAATGGACCTAAAATGCTTTGGAAGAAACATAACATTGAAGAATATATATGGCAATAAGGAAATTGAAAGTCATGAGAACAAAACTATATATAAAAGACCAAGTGCATTTGTTCCACTAAGTCATCCCACTGTAGATATCTTTGTACGTCTATGTGAGAATGAGGTAGCACAACGTAGAACAAAGGGAAAAAGTAAACATTTCCATAATCTGAGATATCAAGAATGGATAGCACTAAATAAACTACAAAGAAGAGGAGACATAGTGGTGAAGACAGTAGATAAAGGAGGAGCCATAGTTATACTGGACTCAACATGATATGAAAATAAGATGAGAGAGATGTTAAGTGATAGAGTCACGTATCAAAGAATGGTAAAGAAAGACATCAATAAGTTGATAATGAATATATATGAAGTGTTATATGAGAAATTGATGAATAGAGCTATTACAAAATAACTCTTTGACTACCTTTGATACACAACATACTTTGATACCAGGTATAAATGGATTACCTAAGGTCCATAAAAATTGAATGGATCCACCAATGCGACCAATTGTTAATGGAGAAGAATGGGTCACTGAACCAATTTCCATATACATAGAAGGAGAATTGAAAAAACTGCTACCCTATGCAGGAATGGTGATAAAAGACTCAGGTGAATTTCTAAAGAGTTTGTATGAAGGAATGTTAACAAGAAAGACCTTTAAGGGAATGATAATGGCTACCTTAGATGTAAACAGCCTCTTTACATCCATACCAAATGAATATGGCATTGAAGCGATCAGACAATTTGGGCATAAGCACAAGGCTATTGATAATATAAATCTGATGTGTCGCCTCTTAGATGTAGTACTGCACAACAATGTATTTATATTTGGAAATGAGTATTATTGGCAGAAATCTGGAGTGGCCATGGGGACCCCATGTGTCAATAGCTATGCCAATTTAGTTTTGGCACAATGGGAGGACGAATGGAACTCAGATCCTGTTAACATCTAGAACAGTAATATTGTTCTTTAAAGACGTTTTGTTGATGACGTCTTCATCCTGTGGGAAGGAGATGAGCATTCCCTAAGGAACTTTGGAATCTATTTAAGTGGACCTACATCCTTTTTGAAGTTTGAGATGAATATGTCTGAAGAATCGATTAGTTTCTTGGACATTCATTTGACATTGGATGAACAACTTGGTATTAATACCTCTATGCTCATGAAATATACATGGCGTGATCATATGCTCCATAGGAGTAGTGTGCACACTAGACACATTTTCAATAACATAGCCACGAAACAGATGATTCGTGTATAGAAATTATGTACTAAGGAGGAAGATTTCATGAAGGAACAAGAAAAACTTATTGAGAATTTTGTGGAGAGGGGCTACAGGAAAGATGAAGTCATCAGAAATATGAATAAGACGTTGAGTCTACGAACTAGAAAAGGAAGACCATATTATTCTACTCAAGCCATTAAAATAGATGAAGACAAAAAGAGAACAAAATGAGGTTCTGCCTAACATATAGTAGTGACAGATCGACAATATATGAAATAATAAGGAAGAATTGGCCTGTATTGACCTCAGATGAGAAACTAAGGGGTATAGTGGGAGATACCCCTAATTTTTCCTTTAAGAACAGGAAGAATCTGAAGAGATTATCGTGTTATCAGAATAATTCCCTCAAAGATAAAGAACATTCAGTTAATGTTAAAAAAGGCATGCATAAATGTGGGTTTTGTAAAGCCTGCCACTATATTAAAGTTAGCAACACATTCATACATCCTAAAACAAATAAGGAATATTTATTCAAAGGTTTTGCTAATTGTAGAAGCAAGAATGTGATATATACAGCTCAATGTCAGTGCTGTTCTGCATTCTACGTAGGCAAAATGAACAGGATGTTAGAGCGTATTCTCAGACATAATCTAGATATTAAAAATCAAGTAGGAAAATATTGTGGGAAAAAATTTCTAGGGAATTTTTATGGCTAGGCTTACATAGGCCTTAGGGCCGATAGCCTAGTACCAACCTATGAAAGCACTATATGGGCACATTAGAACCAAAACAGGTCATAATTTCAGATTTATGGTTATAAATAGATTCTTAGAGACACCAAGAGGAGGAGATATAGTTAATCGCACTGAGATAGAGGAAAGTAAGTAGATTATGAACTTAAGAGCGGATTTGATGCCAGGACTGAATGAAATTGTTCCTATTAAGCCGATTCTCACAGGAAGGACTTTGAGAAAGTGAAGCATACGAGCTGAAAGAGGGGCGTGACAGAAAGGAAGCATCCAATTGGCTGCTTGACTATGGTTTACTGACTAACGAAAGGATTATTTAAACAGAAGAAAGCTGCTTTTTATTTAGGATTTGAGAAAGGTTGGAAACCGAAAGCGCTTATCCACTTAGCAGCTGAACTGTATCAGATTTTAAAGTGTCAGTATTAAAGTTGAACCAGTTTCAAGATTTTACTAATTTACGTAAAGAAAAAGAAAGCAAACTGCCCTCAAAGCAGTTTGCTTTGTTCTTCTTTACGTTTGTTCTCTGCCTAAACAAACTGCCTTTAGTGGTTATACCAGTTAACATGTTCTGTACTTTTCTTAAATAATGTCATTGTATAATGCCTCCGTGCTGCCCTTCCGCAGCTGTTCGGTATTCTGCGGCAGTTCTGATGTACTGCGCATGCGTATGCTTACACAGTACGTCAGAGCTGTGTGTGGAAGCAACGGAGAAAGGAAGATCTCTGTTGCTTTTTAAAAGGTGTCTCACTATGTTAAAAGAGTTTAACATAACACGAGATAGCTTTAAAACAATCAACGGAGAAAGGAAATTCTCTGTTCCCTTTTTTAAAGCTGTCTCGCTATGTTAAATGAGTTTAACATAGCGATATATCTTTAAAAAGAGCAATGGAGAAAGAAAGATCTTTGTTGCTTTTTTTTTTTTTTAAGATATCTCGCTATTGCGAGATTACAGCAACGGCTTGCTACCAAAAACACACAAAAATCAAGACTTATACTAATGGAAAAAGTTTGGGCGACCAGACCTTTTCCATTAGTATAAGTTGGATTTACAACAGGCACGCTGACCAATCAGCATGCACGTTTTGGGATATTAATTGGGGGGGGGGTCATTGTATAATGGCAGTGTTAACAGCCTTTAAAGATCATTAGTGAATTTGTGCCCATGAGAAGTCAGAGTTGTATACCGTTATCTCAGGTTACAACTCAAGTTAAGTGTATTGTTGGCTGTCTCATTGATAATGACAGCTGATAGTGTAAGACAGCAATTAAATTCTGAAGTATCTTTTTTCAGTTTCAATTAAATGTATTGATTTTCACTGTTAAATTAATGTTTCTTGTGTTATATGAGGTATTTCTCAAAGTTGCACCAAATGGGCCACCTGGCACCTCTTTAATGGGACACTTAACATGTTATTTCAGAAAAGTCTGTGTCTTAGTATATGCAAGTTCAACTGTACAAGTATTTCCCTGTGACATTTACTTGCTGCCTACTCTGTTGGTGAAATACCACTTCACCCAGTTTAATTTCTTTATCTGTTTCACACATTTAGACAGAATGACAACTCATTTTCCATATGGGGTCTCATCAGGGACTTCAATTAAGATAGCATAATGTCCACACTCTTGGATGAGATTGTACAAAGAAGTCATAAATTCCAAAATGATACATATCATTTCATTAATATAGGGTTCAGTTGTTAGTGACCTGTTCAGAAGGACTCCAACATCTTTAACAACTTTGGCTGAATTCTCTCTGTCATTAATGGAGTATAGGTAGATGTCCTTCCATATCATTGTTGCAGTATTCATACAGATGGGATAGCCTGCCAAGGATAACCCTGTGTCCATCCAGTACACCAAAGCCTATTATTCTTACCAGCATCATATATCAGACATATGTCTCCCACATTATAAAAGGTGTAAAGTAGACATACAGACACTCTATATTGAGAACTTCTTTGCCAACAGTCTGAATGCCATAGTTGTATTTCATTCTGAATACCCATCACTGGGTTAGTTATGCCGAGTCTTATACAGGTAACTATCCTGTTGGGGTTCCTTTTCTTTTCTTATATAGTGTATTTTGAGAGTTCATGTTATCCAAGAAAGGGAAATGTCAGTGTGGGATGCAAGTTCCTCATAAAGATCATCACAACAAATGTTTGTTTTGTCGGCTGATACAATAGCTTTCCAGCCTCTGCCAGACATCTCTATTGAGGTGGATGATACTCCTAAGGACTGCGTAGTGCTGATGTTAGTTCCCTCTGCAGCAACCCTGTCAGAGGCTGGCATGGAACCTGCTTCATGAATGTCCTCTAAGGCTTTGCATATATCCAGTATGGACTTGGAGGGGGAACCACAGCTGATCATATCTTGGGAGTTCTAGTGGGATTCCCCAGATCTTTGTTAGAGAGGAGGTGCCTGGTACCCTGATTGAGTCAAGGAAGGTTCTGAGCTGCTGATGTTTATTAAATCTGATGTACCTTTTAAGACAAAACAGAAGACTAAGCTCATTTCTCCCCTCCCAAGGATCCTCAGACAGAGTGGCAAGATTTTACTTGGCATTTGCTTAATGTCCTAATGGCTTTGAGACCATCTCAGGATTTCTGTTCCTGCCCCTTACTCGTCCTTTACCCCTGAAAGATCTAGGGAACCTGATTCCTCTGCTGAGAAATCAGATTCTGATGAGGATTCCTTGGCCTACTTCTCCCAGTTGCCATCACCTTTGGATTATAACTGTGAGGAGGAGTCCGTAAGCCCTGGGTCCCCTTTAGAAGAATTGTCCTTTGGAGATACTGTGGTTTGCATGATGGAGCATTTTAAGTGGGAATGCTCCCAAGTTTTTGACATCCAGAAAATATGAAATTTTACAGATGGATTCCTCTAAGCTTTCTGCTGTTCCTCCTGTTCTGGCTGCTGTGTTGGATACTTTTTCCGCTGCTTCTTTGGCTACTGATTCCCAACTTGCTGGCCTTAAAAAGCCCAACCATTTTCATAAAGTCACAGAGACTTTCAAGTTTCTTTACAAGTATCCTCCCCCTGAATCTGCTGTCATCTCTGTCTCTGCTCCTCCTTGGCTTTTGCCTTCCTCTAAGATTCTTCCCTCAGCAAGTATATTTGAGTTATGGAGAGGCTAGGGAAAAAAGGTCTGCACTTTTGTCACTCTGGAATTTCATGCCATTAACTATCCAACTTTCAGGATCATTTATATTTTATTCCTTTTGTCTCAGCTGGGAGGTGCTTTGTCTGACCTACCTAATTCTGAGGCTAATTCATTGCTCTTTCTTAGTTGGGGTATCCTCATCTCAGGTGGCTTCTCATTCCATTAAGTTTAGTTACAATGCTGCTGATGCCTCGTGTAGTGATGCTGCTTCAGGCACTGTCATGAGACACTATTCCTGGCTTCGTCTTCAAGCTTTGCCTGATGACATTAAGGCTAAGCTTCTTGATGCTCTCTTAGGTAATCAGAATCTCTTTGATACACCAGTGGAAAATGTAAGACCTTACAGGACCAGGACTAGGTTGTGAAGGACCTTAAACAGATTTTTGTCTCTCCTTTCCTGAGTTTCAAAAGAATTATCTTCCTAAAACCGCCTTTGAACATAGGCAGCGTCATCAGCCCTCCAAAGGTAAGAAAGTTCCTAGGCGTGTTTTTTTCTGACAAACCCACTCAGATGCCTAGACCTCAAAAGCCATCCTTTCAGGATAAATCTGCCTCCATCTGACATTCTGCTTTCCCATCCCCTCTGCCAGGTTCCCGTGTCTCTGACTGTTTCTGTCTGTCCCTGTTTGGCAATAGATTACTTCAGACTCTTGGATCTTTTCAGTCATCCATTTAAGCTATTTCATGGTCTGGAAGTCCCCTTCCCCCTTTTCAGGCATTCCCCACCCCCCTCCTCAGATCAAAATACCCATTTTTTTAGAGATATTGCAGAGTTTATAAGATCAATGCATGATTGAACCTGCCCCAGAGGATCTTAGGGGCACATGGTTTTATTCCAGGATATTTTTGTTTCCCAGAAAGGAGGGATCCTGGAGGTCTGTGCTAGACATTTCCTTTGTGAATACTTTATTCAAGGTACCCACCTTCAGGATGCTTTCCCTCCAGACCAAGTTCCCCTTTTTTCTTCCTCAAGCCTTCCTAGTTTCCCTGGATCTGAAGAATGCTTACCTTCATATTCCCATTCACCCTCTATTCAGGAAGTTACATTTCTGTGTTTCTTCTTCTCATTTTTAGTTCTCTGCTTTGCCCTTTGGTCTTTCCATAGCACCAAGAGTGTTCACCAAGTGCTTAGCTCCAATCATAGCTATCTGCAGGCTTCAAGGAATACAAATATTTCCTTATCTGGATGATCTGGTCCTTCAGGCCCCCTGTCCTCCCAGATTCCTTCAGGACCTACAATTTACTAGGCTCCTGTTGCATAACCTGGGTTTCAGCATCAATTTCAAAGTCGTGTCCTGTCCCTCTCTCAGGATCACGTTTTTCTGGGATGCAGCATTCACACTGTTCTAGTGCTGATATTTCTGACTTTTCCCAAGGTACTGTGTCTAACAACTTACTTCCAGTGTCTCTCGTGCATGAGTTCATGGCCTCAACCATCCCCATGCTACTTTTGCCAAACTTCACATGGGAGAATTTTAGTGGTACCTGCAGTTGATGTGACTTCAGCATTGCCATCCACTGGAATTTCCAATTAACTTACTTTCTTGTCTGAAACTCTAGCTTTAGTGGTGGATTTAACAATTTTCTGTCAATCCAGACATTCCCTTCCAGCCTCCTGCGTTATCTCAGGAGCTCCTTACAGATGCATCAGATCAGGGATGGGGGGGGCTGCTTTAGGCAGGATGAAGGTTTAGGGTCTGTGGCCCCCTTATCCAGCTACTGGATCACATCAACATCAAGTTAATGTGGGCTCTTATCCTTCCTCGTCAGGCCATTCATTCCCTTTGGTCTCCAGGCCCACAGACAACATCACAGTCATGTGGTACATCAACAAACAGGGGGACACAGGGTCCTATCTTTGCAGACCAGCCCTTTAGGCCTGGTATCTAGCTATCAAACTGTAGGTTTCTGTGCAGGCAGTTTACGTTCCTTCAGGATAGAACCTTGTGGCAGACTCTCTGAGCAGGTCTAGGGTACACCCTTATGAATGGATGCTTCACAGAAAGGTGTTGCTGGTGGGGTAGTCTTCATGTGTTCTCTTTGCCTCTCATCTGAATAGAGACAGCTTTCTGACTTCTGTTATAGAACCCCAAGTCCTCTGACTTGGAGGGTGGGCACCATGTCCTTTTCATGGAGGGGAAAGTTCCCTTTCATACATACAAATACATATATACAAATATTTCAAGCATGGGCATTAACGCCCTTCAGGCCTGCCAATATACCAAAACACTTCTTCCCATAATAAGTGTCCAGGCTGTTCTTAAAAATATCTAAACTAGTGCTTGCTTTAATTTAATTTGGTAGTCTGTTCCATGCATCAGGTGCTCTCTCAGAGAACCAATTAGTACACTTCTCATTCCTATAGAATCTTCTGCTTAGGTTGTCTGATGATTCTCTACTATTTTTTGATAACCCCAAACATTCCCAGAGGTAGTTGTCTGCAAATGCCCTATATATCTGAGTAGGATTTTCTCTTAGATATTTATAAGAGATACTGTACAAGTTCAAATATTTTAGTCTTTCATAAAAACGTCTATTTTGACATCCATAAATGCCCTTGGTATATTTCCACTGTACTCTTTCCAGTTTACTCATGCTTGTTTTCTTCTAAAGTTTCCATATTGTTATTCCATACTCAAGCTTTGGTCTAATGTAACTAACAAAGCAATGACTTCATCATTTCTGATTTACTAGACTTTATAAATCTAAGTGGTTGGGAAGATTATAAAAATTCAAAGCTGGATCTACCCATATACCCAGGTCCTTAAATGAATCTACATTTTCAATCACTGTGTGCTGCATTATATGTTCATCTTTCAATTTATGTCTCCAAAAATCTCATATGGTAAATTTTTGATATATTTATCAGCATATTATTCTCCTGTACCAAGATGGTTACTTTAGTCAAGGTCTTTTGCAGACATGCCTTATTTGTAACACATGTCATCAGGTTACCCAAATCCAGGTCATCTGCATATAGACTGTAGAACACCTCAAATGAAAAATGTAGGTGTGAAAGATGCAATCTAAATAAGGAATCACCTATAACAGACCCCATGTGGGACGATCTGATTGTAACCAAGAAGTTCACCTGTCCAATTCCTGTATGATACCTGCCATGTCTTATTTGTAAGCCATGCAGCTATCAGTCTTGTCAAGAGTACAGCAATACCTAATTGTTATTTACTGATCAGTGTGTTGTGTATGACCCTGTCAAATGTTGAAGTTAAATCTACATAAATTAACATCACAGCACAGTTTTTCATTCACAGTTGTTGTTACATAGAACATCATGTTACAGGTAGTAATAGATCTATCTTCAACATATGCATGCTGATATGTGATTTCAAGCCCCAGTCTATCCAATTCTGACAAGAACTTACTGAGTATTACCTTCTCCATTATTTTTCTGCAACATGAAAGTAGACTTAAGGATCTGTATGACTCTGGGTTTGTCCTGCTTCCCTTTCCCTCAAAGGCCGGTTTTATAAGCATGGCTCCAATCTACAGAATCTCCCCATATTTATATGACCTAGTAAATAATAGATATAATGGTACTGTAAGTTCTTGCTGAAGTGTTCTCAGGTCATTATTACTAATTCCATCTCTTCCCTGTGCTTTGTTTGGATCCAGTTTGCGCAGTTCTTTTTCAATATAAGTTAATGTGATTCCAGTATCTGAGGTTACCTGGATGTCACTAGAACAATGTATCACCCCCTTTGTGGAGCCAAACTGTTGCATAAGATTTTGTAATTATATATCTATAATCTGTTGTGTCCAAGAAATAAAATTGGAATCTATGTGTACGTCTTTACTCTTGCCACATCTTGTGTATCTATAAAAATATGGTCAAAATCTTTATATAAATTTTCTTCAAATTTTTCTTTATCTTGCCTCACAGTATGCTTAATTTTTGACCAGTTTGTTTATTACATTTTTCAAAGTTGTAGTTCGACATTTCTTCAATTCCTTATAACTTTTGTTTCTCACCTTAATCAGGTATTTTTTTTCTTATGGAAATATATCTCCCTGACATATTCCTAGATCCTGATGTTAATCTTTTTTTATTTTTATTTTTTTTTTTTTGCTTTTTGCATTCAAACAGTTTCTCTTTCAAAACTTTCCACATTCCATCTGGAGTTTTTCCACTGACCACATCACTCCTGTTAGTTTTACATAGTGACTGTTTTTCTTCCATATAATCTGTAATTAGTCTTCTGTGCATTGGTTTAGACTTCATTTTGGCAGAATTATCTAGCAACATATTAACCTTTGTAACCCCGTGCATCCATAGGAGGTTACTAGACTGTTGACCCAAAGGTCCTTACAATCCTAGCCGTATGTACCCAATATAATACTAGAGGAGGGATACTGCCTAAACTCGAGGTCTTAATTAGCAACAACTGCCCATATTTAGGAGGGTCATAGGTGAAGTCCCTGGCAGATATTTACGTTTTTCCATCCAGTCAAGAAGACTATGCTTAGAGTCATAGAGGGGCTCTGTTTGATGTGGATTGATAGCCTATTTCAGAGGAGTAGCAACATCTGAGAGACCTATCTGTCTCTCCAGCAGGTCCTATTTATGTTGCAAGCCAAGTTAAGGTCTCTGGAGTGGGTGACTCGTGTCCTATTTGACTTGAGGATGTGCAGCATTTCCATTAGGTTTGGATCAGAGATTGCTGTGTAGGCCAAGCACAAGTCTCCTCTAAGTAGTCTGTACACTACTAAGGACAGTGACAGTGATTTCAGTTTGTCAATGTATGACTTGCTGGAGACCCTGAATTTTCTCAGTTAGAAATCTCTGAGGTCTCTCAAGTTGCTGCAGGTGTCTGGTAAAGTCACGTCTTCATTCTATACTGATGGGTTTGGAACTGATCATCTGTTCCGACTCGGCTACTTAGTAAAGCTAGAGATCTGAAACTAGCTCATGGCTCCATCCCTGTTCTATGATGCTGCAGTGCTTTCCTCAGATCTTGTTTGCTGCTTAAACAGATCAGATCTAGCACTAGCTCGGGCTAAGTAGAAAATTGTTTTTTCTTCAAAAAAACTGATTGTAGCTAAAAGTTTTGGCCTTTTCCATAGTTAGAAGTGTGCCTAGTATCTTTAGATATTATTAGAGTAGTTGTTTGCTTATTACATAGAGTGAGTTTATTCAGGCTGCTGTGTTAGGCCTTTATTTTGTTAGATAAACCATTAGGCTGTGTTAGCAGTCCTTTAGTTTATATTTGAAATTGTACTCTTGCAAAATAGTTATTACTTCTTTTTACATATTTATTGTGTGTTTTTTTCAGGCCTTCATGTTCAGGCCTTTGTTTGGATAGATAGCCGTTAGTTCTTTAAAAGTATTTTCCATGTGTTTTTGAGGGTCGTTTGCATCTAACCCTCATATCCCTACTCCCTGTTATTGGACAGCAGTGTGTTTATTATAGAACGGCTAATTTAGTGTATTGATATATATTTATTCTTATACACATTTAAATTTGGGTTCCATATCTAGCTTCTACTTAATAAGTCGCGGTGGTGCAGTGGTTAGCATTGTCGCCTCACAGCAAGAGGTTCTCCTGTTCTATTCTCGGCTGGAGCACCTTCTGTGTGGAGTCTGCATGTCCTCCCCATGGTCGATTGACGTTAAAGACATGCAGGTAGGTGCGAGCGTGAATGGGAGTGCATTCTTTGAAGGTTGGGCATCGGGCTGGCAACTCGGCACCTTAAAAATTCACTGCCAGTCCTGAGCAGACTGGAGTTCTGCTGTGGCAACCCCTAACCGGGAAAAGCCGAAAGACTTTTATCTAGCTTCTACTTACCAACAATCTTAAGGTTACTTGAAGCGTTGTGTGTTTGTGAGAATTTGTGATTTATTTTAAAGCTTGTTTAAGTTGGAAAGCCTTCCTTTCTTTTGACTCTCGTTTAAGTGTGTTTGTGTGTGTGTGTGTGTGTGTGTGTGTGTGTGTGTGTGTGTGTAGAATTTTTGTTAGCTGTGTCAAAGCAAAAAGTGGTGAAGCCATCTGGCTTCAAAAAATGTCCCAAGTGTTCCCAAAAAATGTCCATCACGGCTGGACATACAAACTGCGTTTATTTTATCTGCAAGAAACATGCTCTATATGTCATTCCTTTAGCTCTAAGGTCTTACATGAGTGTAAGAAGAAGATGATTTTGAGAAGTTTAGTTAAATCCTCCTTTGAGGAAGCTTTGGACAACGATCAAAGTTCACCCAAACCTCATGCAAAGAGGTTGTCTCCTCCTTCTACATCGTTGGAGCCATCGACAAAACAGCCTAGAATGTCTCAGACAACCTAAAAAAAAAATCTGATCAAGACATACCAACTGTTTCGGTTCCATGTGTTTTGGAACCGACTATCTTTACAGTCTGGAGCTGCTTACCTGCTTTGGAGCCAGTCTCCCTGACTCTTAGGTCTCCTCTGTTCCAGTCAGTAGCATCGGCTCCATCTTCCAGATTTTCCAGGAGCTTATCAGAATTCGATGTGGATCGTGTGGTGCAGAGATTACTGCAGACACCGGCGCTTGATAAATTGTTGTTGACACTGACTCAGGTGGGTTCGGAGCCAATGGTGCCCATCCCTGTATCTTCTGTTCCTCCTCTGACTCAAGTTCAAGTTTTGGAGCTGAAAGGCTTGGCACCGACAGTGATGAAACCAATGGAACCTTGATCTACTGAAGATTCTTCAGTTCCGATCACTCTGAATACCTCGGAGCCCTCCGAGATATCTAGGAGCTGACGCTCACCGGTCAGGTCCGGGGGGAGGACAGTCAGACCGAGACTCTTTCGGATTCGACTCTACCCTTTGGGGCATCGGCTTGAGTGAGCTAAGCTCCTACCTTGGCTTCAGAGCCAGCCTCCATGGTAATGGATAAATCATCAGATTCTTTGGAAACTGGGATGGTCAGGGGCTATGGGAGGGGTGGCCTTCGCAACCGTGAGGAGAGCTTTGTCCCCACGGACATCTGTACTGTCAGAACCAAGCATTCTTTCCCAGAAAGCACTGGTATCTACCTCTGCACAGGAAACTACCCAGCAGCGTAGAGACCCTGAGCCTCAGAAAAGCCCAATTGGGCGAGACCCTTTCTTCTGAAACCTCTCTGGAATGCCCCACCGAAGAGATTCCCTAGAAGAAAACATGCAAGAGGAAGCATATAGACTCCCCGGATGAGTCTGTTACATCAGACATGGACCTCGAGGAGTCAGAAGGGTCCCCACAGTCGCCCATTGAAGATGTATCCTTTGCTGACATCTTGGAAATCCTTAAAGAGGTGGCTGGAAGCCCATTACCCCTTCTGATGTGGAGTCCCTGTACTTGAAGGCTTTTGGGTCTTGACCTTCAGCCACCTGGGTGTCTCAACCTTTCGATGAACTGATGGAATTAGTATCTCAAAAGGTGTGGGATTCTCCAGATACAGTGGAGTCTGTCCCTTGGAGGCCAGTCACTGCACCAGCTTACAAAACCTTTTTAACTAAAGGAGTTCCTTTTGATGCCATGGTGGTGGTGGTGGCCACTAAGAAGGAATTATCTGAGACTTCTACATCTGTCCATTCCCCGAATAAGGAATTGAGGACCATGGACAGATACAGAAAGCGCATTTTTTCCTCAGCGGCCTTCACCCTTAAGTCCCTGAACTACCTCACACATTTTACGAGACTTCAGAGAGATCTTCTGATAGAGCTAGGAGATAACACCCTACAGGGTACAGTAGCTGTGAGGGTAGCAGACAAGGTATCCTCACAGTTTGCCACCCTAAATTCGGTTGTCACCTCACCCATGAAGCTCTTATCTTATGCAGCCGATGGAGCGAGCAGGTCAGCGGGTTCTGGAATTGCCCTTAGGAGACATTCCTGAATGCGCTTGTGTAATTTCGCAGAACCTTTCAAGTCATCCTTCATCAACACCCTTTTTGATGTTTCGTTCTTGTTTGGGCCTAAAGTAAAAGAAACCCGTACCAATGTGAGCAAGATGGAAAGACTCTCGCTGCAGTAGGAGTCTGTTTTGCCACACCTTCTAGGCCCTATCCCAAGGGCCAAAAGGCAGGGAAAATGTGGTTCCAGAAATCCCAGAGGGCTTTTCAGGACACACAGAGTGACCCTTCCTCCAGGGGCAGAGGAGGAGGTAATGATGGAAGACGCTACCCACACAGCAGAGGGGGTCTGCAGAAGCAGGGTGACCGCAGTTCTTAGTTCGGCAAACCCTTTCAGCGCTCCTGAAAGGAGGCCCGTCTGTCCGCCTCTGGAGGCAGTCGGGGGTCGTATTTCTTTGTATCCACAAGCCTGGCTAAGCACAACAATGGACAACTGGGTACAAAGCATTATATCCAGTGGATACTCAATCTCCTTTTTAATGCCACCTTTATAAACTTAAAAAATCCCAGACGTTCCACCCAGTCACAGGGAATAAGCAACTATAGAGGTTCAAACATTCCTAGAAAAAAGAGCCATAAATCAGTCCCTGCAGACCAGATAGGATCCGGAATTTACTCAAGATTCTTTTTGGTTCAAGAGAAAACGGGACTGGAGACCTATATTGGATCTCAGCAGACTGAACAAATCAGTAAAGAAATCAAAGTTCTGGATGGTCACTTTGCAGTCAATACTTGCCTTTTTAGGGAAAGGCAACTCAATGTGATCAATAGAACTCCAGGATGCTTACTACCACATCAAAATGGCCAGGCCATCCAGGAGGTACCTGTGCTTTTGGCTAGGAGCAGTCATTACCAATTTCTAGCTCTGTCCTTTGGTCTCACTACAGCCCCCAGTGTGTTCACCAAATGCATGGTAGTAGTCACGGCTCACCTAAGGCATCAGGGATTCTGGGCATTTCCATAGCTAGACGACTGGCTCCTAACGGCCACCACCAAGCACCTACTTATTCAAGTGAGGGACAATACCTTGGAACTATGTGCCCAACTTGGCATTTCAGTGAATTATGAAAAATCTGCCTCATTGCCATCACAGCATATCAACTTTATAGGCACAGAAATAAACACAACAAACATGATGGTCAGGTTGCCTCCAGAAAGGGTCCAAACTCTTTGTCTCCAGATCTGGAACCTCCTCTTAAAGTCCAAAGTACAAGCAAGAACAGTCCTAAAAGTATTGGGCACTATGGCAGCAGCAATAACGGTGATTCCCCTAGCAAGATTACACATGAGAATCCTCCAATGGATGCTGTTCACTCAATGTCCATGCAAGAGCTACCCATGTCCCATTTGATAACTCTGATGGAAACCTGCAAGAAAGATCTTTGTTGGTGGCTTCATTCAGATCAAGTAACGATGGGCTTGACCCATTGTTCCCCCATTCCATTAGCTACAGTGATCATGGATGCTTCCCAGATAGGGTGGGGGGACATTATCGGGGGGAAGAACAGCCCAAGACACTTGGCAGGGCCACAAGGCTCATTTGCACATCAGTGTACTAGAGATGAGAGCAGTGCCCATGGCATTGCAAGCATTCCAGGACTCTCTTCCGATTGGTACAATTGCAATACAAACAGAAAATATGTCAGTAGTATGGCACATAAACAGACAAGAAGGAACCAGAACTTACCCACTCTGTCAAAAGGCCCTGAGAGTATGGCAGCGGGTGACGTCCTCCCAGCATTTTTTGATAGCAACGCACATGCAGGGTAAATCCAACATGATAGTGGACAAACTAAGCAAAGTCATTCTGATGCCACACGAGTGGTCCCTAAAAAAAAAAGTAGCAGAAAGCATATTCTGCAGATGGGGTCAGCCTTGCTGCGAACTCTTCGCCACAGCCACAAATGCAAAATGCAGCAGCTACTTTACCCTGATCCCCCCCCTCTGGGGGAGTACCCGAGGGATGCACTTGTACACGATTGGCCCCCATGACTTCTTTACGCATTTCCACCCTTTCCTCTAATACACAAAGTTATTCAGAAAGCCAGCAGTCTGGGAAGGACCTTAATTCTAATCGCCCCATTCTGACCTAGTCAAGTATGGTTCCCCTTCCTGAAGCCTCGGATTCCAGACTCTGTGCCAGACCTCCTGACACACCCGTTGGGGAACTTCCATCCAACTCTTCACTATCTAACATTGACAGCATGGCTGCTCCAGTTCCCAATATAGCCAGGCTATACCACTTTACTCCAGAAGTTCGCCACATCCTAATTTCTTCTCATAATATCTCTACGAGGAAACTGTACCACAGCAAATGGAAAAGATTCTCAATCTGGGCTTCATAGCACTCCATTGACCCTTGTTCAGCACCCTTAGCTTTTATTCTAGAGTGCTTATTAGCTAAGCTTTTCAATGAGGGAGCTGCTGCAGCAGTGATAACGGGTCTAGCTGGCAGCAATATCCAGTTTTCATATTGGGAACGAAGGTGTAAGCATCATGTCTCATAAACTCTCTAAAGCTTTCCTGAGAGGAACATGTTTACTAAGACCACCAATACGACCACTCTTGCCACCGTGGAATCTTAATTTTGTCCTTTCTCGCATAATACTGCCGTCCTTTGAACCAACATCATCTTCCAACCTAACATTTCTGTCTTGGAAAACACTTTTTCTGGTAGCAATCGCTCAGCAAGAAGAGTTTCAGAATTACAAGCTTCAACAACCAAACCTCTATATATGGTTTTTCACAATGATAGAGTGTCATTACGTACGAACTTTTCCTTTCTACCCAAGGTATGCTCGGAGTTCAATCTGAGACAAGTCAATAGACTTACCAGTAGTCTTCCCTAAGTATGGCAATAAGGCAGAATGCATGCTTCATCAACTTGATGTTCACAGGCAGTTACGTTTCTATTTGCATAGAACAAACACACACAGAAAATCAGACTAATTCTTTGTTTCTTTTTCTAAGAACAAAAAAGGTTTAGCAGTAACAAAGACAACATTATCCAGATGGTTGTCAGATTGTATTTCATTTATTTGCCAGTCAGCAGATAAACAATTGCCAAATAAAGCAAGGGCACATTCCACCAGATCCATCTCAACTTCTCAAGCCTTTAAGTCAAGATTACCGTTGCATACCATTTGTGCAGCAGCAACTTGGGCAAAACCACACAACTTTATCACTCACTACAAAGTAGATTTGGCCTCAAGGGACAGAGCCTCCTTTGGGTCCACTGTACTGAAGAATATTCTCCTGTGAGACACCCAGGAAAGATGGTGCTAGGGACGCTGTCCCAACAGTATAGAATGAAGACGAGACAGGACAACTTCACATAAAGAAGTTATGTACTCACCATAACTTTCCATGTGAGTTGTCCATCTCGTCTTCATTCTATGTCCCACCCTCCAACCCCCATCCTTTTAGCTCCTGGATGATCAAAGAAGTCTCTTGTGTTCAGCGGTATACCTTGCTCCTTGTCCAGATTTGTAAAATTGATATACATGTATATCTTTAAGCAATCGTAGAGTAGAATTTAAACTTACCAACAAACAAGATCTGAGGAAAGCACTGCAGCATCATGGGATAGAGATGGAGCCATGAGCTAGTTTCAGATCTCGAGCTTTACTAAGCAGCCAAGTCGAAACCCATTATATAGAATGAAGATGAGATGAACAACTCACATGGAATGTTAAGGTGAGTATATAACTTCTTTTTATAGTCATTTAAAACACAACCTGGGATGCCATCCATTCTCATAGAGGCTGTGTTTTTGGCCTTGGAGAGAGCATTAATGATTTGCTCTTTGGAGATGCGTGGTGGAGGAGATGTTGAAGGAATGCTTTGTGGTATGTTTACAGGGGACAGAGGGGTGAAATTTTTACCATATTTGTCAGCAAACAGGTTAGCTATTTTCGCAGGATCAGTGTGTGTGATGCCATCTACAGCTAGTTCAGTACACATCTGGGTCCTAGCTTTTAGGTTAGAGATATGCCTTATGGTTATCTTTAGCTAATTTTTTTTCGAAGGTGTCCTTAGAGGGTTTCACAAGTTGTCTTATTTGCTTGTTCAAGCAGAGGAGAGAGTTCTTCCACTGCTGAGACTGCTCTTTTTTATTTTTGAGCAGCAACTTCTTCCTCTCATTGTAGAGCCTATTAATGCTAAATGTCCACCATGGGGGGTTGTTTTTTTCTTGAAGATCTTGTTTTGATCCTATCAGCTAAAGCTGTGTCTGTACATTTGTATAAGTGTTTGTAGAGGGCATAAGTGTATACCTTAGTATAGTTGTCAATGACATGTGTGGAACGGATGCTTGGAAGTTGTTTATGTCATCCCTTAGGAGGGTGTAATTAGCTTTGGTGAAATTCTTTAGCCTGAGTTCTCCTAAGAGGGGTTCAGATGTTACTGCTACTTTAAATGTGACTGATTTGTGATCAGATTTAACCAGTCAGGGTCCTACACTTAAGTCGTACAAGTTTCCCAGTTAATGGAGGGATAGTTAAAATCGATCATGATTAAAGTAGAATGTTTGGTTGTAATTGGATTGACTCGAGTCAGTCCAAATAAGCAGTGTGGGTATCTTGGTTCATTGAGGGGAGGCGTATAACTAACGATGATTTATAGGGGGGGGGGTCTTACCCAAAGTTAGTTGAACTTGGAGTAACTCCATGGAGTTTTCCTGTCTAGTCTAGAGGTGTGTTAATCTGATGACAGTAGATACTCCTCCTCTTTTGTTTCTCGCACATTCATTTTGCAGTCTGAAAGTGTGGAAGGCATTGTAGCCTTGAAAGACCTGGGTACTCTCCTTGGCTCTGAATCACGTTTCAGTGATTGCACAGACGGCAACATCCTCCAAGGAGAGGAGTGCTTCCAGAGAGTGCAGTTTCTGATTTAAACTCCTAGTGTGTTAAGCAGTATAACCCTTAATTTATTTGTGAGGGGGTATTTTCACATCTGAAATTTTGTTCTTGAGACCTTGTTTAAGAAAGGTACTATGGGAGAGGCAAGCATCTTAGCCAGTACCTGAAAGCCTAGAGGTGACAGGTGCAGACCATCTCTGGCAAAGCAGCATGGTTTATCTACCATGTCATCCCAGGCTGACAGGAACCGGATCCCCTTAGAATGACACCAGAAACTAAGCCAATTGTTGAGGTCCGTCTTTTTTTTTTATATTGTGGTATCATCCTAGGTAAGGGTAGAATGAGGGCTAGGGACATACCTGCCTGGGATACACATTCAAAGAGCTCAATCATGTCTCTCTTCAAATAGTCCAGTGAGATACGTCTCAAGTCATTCACACCAACATGAACTATGACAAAGTAATAATGTACTTGTTGTTGAGAGACTTGAGTGTATGTGTGATCTGATGAATTTTGGCACCCAGTGGACAGCTGACCATAACCTCCTTGTTCAGCCTGGTGATTGGGGACATCTGTGTGTCTCACAATGTAGTCACCTATGACAAAAAAAATGTAGTTTAGATGTGCTTTGCCTTAGGGGATTATTTGTTGAGACACTGGTGCTCATGTTATTATGTGTATTGAGTGCTGTAGGTACTGTAGTACGTATAGCATGTTTGTGTTTGAAAGGTCTCTGATGTTCAAGTTTCTGCTGAGTACCTCTGCATGCAATGATTTGTGTGTTAAGTGCATGGTTTGTGTAGGAGGTGTAATATGCAAGCTGACAACCTGCTCAATGTTACTGTCCTGTGTGAGAGAGAGAGAGAGAGAGCAAGGCTTCCAGATTGTTAGTGTAGATGCATCTCTCACAAATTGTACTTGAGTGATTTAGGAGTAGTGGGTTGTCAGTGTACATGAGGCAGTTGCTACACTGCTTCAGAATACCCATTTCAATCAGATTGGCAGGAGAAATGGAGGGAAACTGACCATCCATAATATTAAGTAAAATTCTGTTTTAACAGTGGAGGGAGGAATGGAGAGGTGTTTTATAGATAGGTGCTCTAAATGGAGTTTATAGTACTGCGGTGCTCAATAGGGGTCTGTACTAATAAGGGGCTCTCTAAATAGTATGAGACAATTTGAGATTGGGTGGTTTTGGGACTATTCAAGTGGCAAAAGCACAGCTGATTTGCTGTCCGAGCAGCTAAGAGCAAATTAAGGACTTCTCGAATGGATCACGGCAGCTTCTAAAGGAAAATTTATCTACTGAAGTTTGTGTCTATAACCACCTGCCAATGGTTACCATCCCAGCGCAGTGGCGCACAGTGGTATGCACAGATGAATACAGCATAGCAGTGGCTTGTTGACAAACTCTATGGAGCTCTGTTAAAACAAGAGCAAACCTGTCTAAACATGGGGCTTATATAGCAACAGTGAGCAAACTTTTTTTTAAACAATTTAACTAGTTATAAAGCTCAAAACTGAGCCCTGCTCCAGCATTCTTCAATCAGATGAGTCCTAACTCCTCCTCCCAACAAACACAAATACATGTGAGAGATGCAACTATATAGCCAAACTGGAGGCTGAACTCTCTCAACTCAGGACTGGCAAGACCAGACAGGAGGAGAAGGTAACCACACACACACACCAAACCCAGTCCCACATAGACCTACCACAACTGCAAACCAAACACATAAAAACACAAAGACATACTCGGAGGCTCTAACAAACTACTTACCAAAACAACAGAGGCTCCCAAAGCAGACACCCAAAAATCCACCACCTCAAAACATAACACATGCATCACATACTTCAATAAATCAGTGTGTCAAACAATCACAGCCCTTAAGGCCAAACACCATGCCTGATACACTAGTAATAGGTGACTCTATAGTCAGACACACTGACGTTCCGCTTACCAGGCTGAACAAGGAGAGGGTAACGGTGAGCTGCTTATCGGGAGCTAGGATCCGCCACATAACACACGCACTCAGGTCACTCCAAAGCAAGTACAAATATGACTCTGTCATTGTCCATGCCGGTGTGAATGACCTGAGACGTACCTCCCTGGACTACATGAAAAGAGACATAGAGGAGCTCTCTGATTATGTAGCCCAGGCTGGTATGACCCTGACCCTGAGCAGCATCTTGCCCTCACCAAGAATGATGCCACAATACAAAGACAAGATGACCAGCTTTAATAATTGGCTCAAATACTGGTGTCATTCTAGGGGGATCCAATGTCTGTCTGCTTGGGATGACATGCTGGACAAGCCACGCTGCTTTGCACCACTGCAGTGTCATCACTGGGCTTCCGGATATTGGCTAAGGCTCTTACCTCCCCCATAGTGCCTTTTTTAGGCAAGGCTCAAAAGACAAACCCACCTCCTTAGAAAACAAAAATGGAAAAAAATGAAGGGTAATGCTGCTCAACGCCAGAAGTCTAAATCTCAAGATGCAGGCTCTCGAAGCACTCCTCAGTATGGAGGACATCGATGTCTGTGTAGTAACTGAAACCTGGTTCAAGGCTCCTGAGTGCACCCCAGCGCTACCAGGCTATACCTCGTATCATGCTTTTCGGCCCCAAAACTCGGGCCAAACCAAAAAGGGAGGGGGAGTGTCCATATTCATCAAGGACACCCACACCTCTAGGTTAGTGGCAACACAAGAAGTATCAGAGACCATCCAGGTGCAACTAACCGTAGGCAAAACTGCTATACAACTGGTAGCATGTTACAGACCACCCTCCCAATCTCAGGAACCCCACTCAGCCTTCCTGAAGACATTGGAGGATATGAATGTCTCAAAAAACACCATCATATTGGGAGACTTCAACTACCCTAACATAGACTGGGTGCATTATTCTAGCCCAAACACCCTAGCCCAAAGGTTCCTGGAATTCATAAACTCAAACGCAATGGAACAGCTAGTCACCTCTCCCACAAGGGGAGATAATATACTAGACCTGATCATCACAAACATGGGGACAAAGTGCTCTACACCGGAAGTATACCCTTCACTAGTGAGATCTGACCACAAACTAATCACCCTGGATATACATATCCCACCTCCACCCCCAACACAAAAGACTACAGTGAAAAACTTCTCAAAAGCCGACTTTACACTTCTTAAAACTGAGATGGTATCCTTTAAGCCCACTGGGACAGTGGAAACCACATCCCACAATGCAGAATCCTTCACAAATGCATTCTACGGACATCTGCAAGAATGCATGGATCATGCAATCCCAAATAAAACCAAGACCCTCTCCACCAAGGGCAGGCCCCATGCCATAAACAAATTGTATAACAAAAGAAGGAAGCTACTGCACGACAGAGCAAAATCCCATAAAGAGAAGGCATCTCTGATCAGCACTAGTAGAAAGCTACGTTCTCTCATAAAAACATTCAAGGCCAACTTTGAGAGAAAAATCGCTATGGACACTAAAGATAACCACAAGGCCTTCTTCAGCTATGTTAGAAACCTGGGCGGAAACCCACAGATATGTTCAGAGTTAGTTCACAATGACAAAAAATACACTGAACCCACAGATATTGCCAACATTCTGGCATACAGGTTCAGTGCAAATTTCTCCCCTCCCTCACCCCCAAAAGAAGAAATACTTATCCCAGCTGAATGTAACCTCCCTGTCATCTCAGATGTCCAGGTGAGAACTGCCCTCAGCAATGCTAAAAACACAGCATCAATGGGACCTGACGGTATCCCGGGTTGCGTGCTACGTGAACTCCAAAAGGAGCTAAACCCTCACATAAAAATGCTATTTAACCTTAGCCTTACTACAGGATATGTACCTGAAAACTGGCGTATAGCAACAGTAGTCCCACTCCACAAAGGAGGCCCCTCTACTGACCCTGTTAACTACCGCCCCATAAGCTTAACCATCCTGGTCTGCAAAGCTAGGGAAAGAATCATTATGGAACTAATAAACAGAGACATTGGGGACTTTCAGACACTTGATCCCACCCAGTTTGGCTTTGTAAAAGGCAGATCCTGCCTTTTAAACCTGGTTGACTTTTTCGAAACAGTCACTAGAGTCATTGACGAGGGCAAAGCAGTCCATACAGCCTACCTGGTCTTGGCTAAAACTTTCGACACAATACCCCACTCTGGCATCATAGACAAGCTCAACAGCTTAAATGTAAATCCATATGTCACAGGATGGGTGGCAAACTGGCTAAAGGATAGAACCCATAAAGTCAAAACCGCTGGAGCCATGTCAGACTCAAAGCCAGTGACAAGTGGTGTCCCACAGGGCTCTGTCCTGGGACCCCTCTTGTTCGGCATTTATTTCTCAGATGTGAAAGCAAACATGGGAGGGTTGTGACTGACAAAGTTCACAGATGACTGCAAACTAGGTGCCATAGTCGATACACCAGCTGACACACACATCCTACTGAAAGCCTCACTGAAACGGACAACTGGTGCCGGAGTCATGGCCTTAAACTAAATGCCAAAAAATGTGTAGTCATTCCCTTTGGGAAAAACAAAGTGCCCACAAATTATCACATAGGCGGTAACCCACTGAGTACGGAAAAAGTAATCAGAGACCTGGGGACCCAAGTCGATAGTGACCTCTCATTTGACACCCACGTTGCCAAAGTGGTTAGAAAGACTTTCTACCTTGCCCACCTTATCATGAAGGGATTCACATCCAGATCAAAGGAAGTCATTGTGCCCCTGTACTCCTCCTTTATCAGGCCCATGATTGAGTACAATGCCCCATTTGGTATGTACCTCACCCGGCACTTGCAACAGCTAGAGAGACCCCAAAAGTACCTCACCAAGTGGATCAAGGGTCTCCAACATATGTCATATGCTGCCAGACTAAAGAAACTCCAACTCTATTCAGTAGCATACCGCTTAATCAGAGGTGATCTGTGCCTGATGTACAAGGCCATGTCCAATCAGGAATTGATGGACATGCTCCACCTCAAAAAATCCAAATCCATCAGAACCACGAGAGCTAAAGATTTGAACCTCAGCACAAATATGAATAGGACATGCTGGAGGGACAGATTCATAACTCAAAGGCTTCCCATACTCTGGAACAGAATCCCAGTTCATGTTAGGCAGAGCCCCTCACTGACTCTCTTCAAGAGAAATCTTGACGAGTGGATGGGATATCGTAGGTTTACCCCAGGGGTCATCTCTGTGTCACTACTAGACAGAGGCACAGTAAACTAATTCTATTATGTAAGGGGGTCTTCACTGTGTCACTTCTAGACAGAGGCACAGTATTCTAAATCTATTTTGTACACTTTTGTACCATTACATGGGGTGGCAAAAGCCACATCACTATGGCTAGGCTTATAAATGCCCCAGGGCAGATAGCCTAGTACCAAACTATGAAACTATGCACTCTCATGCCATAAAGGTGCAGGGGGGCCCTCTTCAACAAAATATATCCTAGTTTAGTGCTCAGTTATACAAATAGAAGTAGATTCAGCAGGTCTGAATCTAGTCTGTGCTACAGCAAAGTGCAACAAATCAGCAGTAACAGTTCAGGAATCAGCAATATATTAAAAATACAGTTTACAAGTGCAAAATATAGTGAAAACTTGCACTTAAATTTAGCAGAAAGCTTTGGATTGCACAGATGAATACAGCAGAGCAGTGGTTGGTTGCCAAACTCTGTGAAGTTGTGTTAAAACAATGATGATCACTGCACATCAGCAGTGGTAAAACTTGACTTGAAGTAACAGCAATTTCTTTAGGCGCACAAACAATGTCTAGTATGTTCTGTTCCCTCATAGTTTTTTTTTTTTTTTTTCTTTTACAATCTGAAGCAATTGTCGTTCCTGAATATACACTGTGAATAATTTCTTTACTAACATTGTTGAATCAATATTATTCTAATCTGCTTCTGGTAAACTTAAGTCCCCAGTTAATATTATTCTTCCCTTCTCTGTTTCATGCAAGAAATCTATGAATTCTTCTGAGTAATCAGCACTTTACAGTAGGGGTCTATACGCTCCAACAAATGTTATATGCTCCAGTGTTGTCTTTATTGTCACAGTTACACAGTTTGTAGTATTGGTGTTATCACTGAACATGTAATAATCACAGGTTTCATGTTTGTCTTTTCGGCTTTTCCCGGTTAGGAGTCACCACAGCGCAACTCCGGTCCGCTAATGACTGGCAGTCGATTTTTATGGTGCCAAGATGCCAGCCCGACACCCAACCAACTCTTCCACCTGATTTTTTGCTAGAATGTCCGTTACAGTAAAAACATTTACACCCTGACAGAACTGGTTTTCAGTCATTGTTCTTTAACCATGTTTCACAAACAATAACATCAGTCTTGTGGAAAACAGCAAATTTTCCAATAAAATAAATTTATCATTAATGCTCCTAGCATTAACAACCATTAGAGATGCAATGTTGCTATCTGTGAACTGTTAAATTTTTAACCTAGCAAAAATCCTGCTTAGTGATTGTCAAATATTGCAAAATATCTACTACAAAAATTCTCTTCCCTCCTCTTGACAAATGCACGTCATCCTGTCTGGATACGTGCCCAAAATTAGGCTTGGATGCTCTATACATTTCCATTTTTTAAAACCAGACATTTTTTACATGTAGGTTACCCCAAAAATATTTTCATTCCTGGTGATCTGACTATCCTTTTGTGAACGTATTAGTTCCTCTAATTAAATCTGCAATTACAAGAGTATGTCTTCTGACCAGATCTGAAGAATCTTCAATTTCTAATACAGTAATATCTTCTCCTTCAGTTGTTACAAAGGAATGATCTTAGGTTCACAGGTAGATACTAGGCTATCTGCCCTAGGGCATTTATAAGCCTAGCCAGAGTGTATTTGGCTTCCGCCTCCCTATTAGATCAGCCTACTGTGCCTCTGTAAAGTAGGTCACAGAAGGTACCCTTTTAAGATTAGTTTACTGTGCCTCTGTCTAGCAGGGACACAGAAGAGATCCCAGGGTGAATTTGTGATTTCCCATCCACGCGTCCAGATTTCGCTTGTAGAGGGTCAGCGAGGGGCTATGTCTAACATGAATTAGGATTCTATTCCAGAGTGAGGGGAGCCTCTGGGAAATGAATCTGTCCCTCCAGCATGTCCTATTTATTTTTGTGCTGAGGTTTAGGTCCCTGGAGCATGTAGCTCTAAGGGACTTGGATTTTTTGAGGTGGAGCATGTCCATTAATTCTGGGTTTGACATAACTTTGTACGTCAGGCATAGATCACCTCTGAGTAGGCGGTAAGCAACTGAATAGAGCTGGAGTTTCTTTAGTCGAGCTGCATAGGACATCTGTTTGTAGCCCATGATCCTCTTGGTGAGGTACTTTTGGGGTCTCTCCAGTTGCTGCAGGTGTCGGGTAAGGTACATCCCAAAAGGGGCATTGTATTCAATTATGGGCCTGATGAGTGACGAGTAGAGGGGCACAATGACCTCTCTTGATCTAGATGCGAACCCTTTCATGATAAGGTGGGCTATATAGAAGGTCTTTCTAACCACTTTGGCAACGTGATTAACAAAGGAGAGATTACTATCTACGTTGGTCCCCAAATCTCTAATTACTTCTTCTGTACTTAATGGATTACCACCTATGTGGTAATTTGTGGGCACCTTGTTTTTCCCAAAGGGGATGACTATGCACTTTTTAGCATTTAGCTTGAGGCCGTGGCTCTGGCACCAAGCATCCGTCTCTGTGAGACCCATTTGGAGGATGCTTGTGTCAGCTGGAGATTCGATTATGGCCCCCAGTTTGCAGTCATCTGCAAACTTTGTCAGCCATAACCCCCCCGTGTTAGCCTGAACCTAAGAGAAGTATATACCGATCAAGAGAGGTCCGAGAACTGAGCCCTGTGGGACGCCACTTTTAACTGGTTTTGATTCGGACATGGCACCTGCGATTCTGACCATGTGGGTTCTATCTCTGAGCCAGTTTGCAACCCATCTTGTGATATAGGGGTTGATATTTAAGCTGGTAAGCTTATTTATGATGCCCGAGTGGGGTATTATGTCGAAGGCTTTTGCAAGGTCCAGGTAGGCTGTGTGGACTACCTTGCCCTCATCTATGGCTTTGGTAACTGTTTCAAAGAAATCAACTAGGTTTAAGAGGCAAGATCTGCCCTTAACAAAGCCGAATTGGGTAGAGTCCAGTGTCTGGAGGCTCCCAATGTCTTTGTTTATGAGTTCCATGATAATACACTCCATAGCTTTACAGACCACACTAGTCAGGCTTATGGGGCGATAGTTTCTGGGGTCCGTTGTGGCACCACCTTTGTGGAGTGGGACCACTGTAGCTGTACGCCATTCTTTGGGTACATATCCTGTAGTAAGGCTAAGTTTGAACATTGACTTAATGTGAGGGTTCAGTTCTTCTTGGAGCTCGTGTAAGACACAGCCTGGGACACCGTCCGGTCCCATAGATGCTGTGTTTTTTGCTTTGGAGAGGGCAGCTTTCACCTGTGCATCTTTGATGTCAGGGAGGTTACATTCAGTTGGGATAGGCATTTGCTCCTTTGGGGAGAAGTTTGCGCTGAATCTGTCTGCCAAGATGTTGGCTATGTCTGTAGGTTCGGTATATTTTGCACCGTTATGCAACAATTCAGAGCATATCTGGGAGTTTCCGCCCATGTTCCTGACATAACTAAAGAAGGCCTTGTGATTATCTTTAGTGTCTAGGGCAATTTTTCTTTCAAAACTGGCCTTTCATGATTTTATGAGGGATCGAAGTTTCTTGCTAATACTGATCAGAGATGCCTTCCCTTTTTGGGATTTTGCTCTTGTCATGTAGTAGCTTTCTCCTTCTGTTGTATAGCTTATTTATGGCCAGGGTCCACCAGACCGGTCTCCTGTTTTTGGAGGAGTGAGTCTTGGTTTTATTTGGGATACCACGATCCATGCATTCCTGCAGGTGCTCATAGAATGCATTTGTAAAGGATTCTGCGGATTGGGCTGTATTATCCTCTGGCCCAGGAGCTTTGAAGGATTCCACCTCAGTCTTGAGAAGTGCAAAGTTGGCTTTTGAGAAATTCTTTACAGTGATTTCCTTGGCTGAGGGTGGGGACGGGATATGGATGTCCAGGGAAATTTGTTTATGGTCTGATCTTACCAATCTTCATCACCATTTGTCTTATTAATCCTATTGTTTTTATTGCATGTTAAATTTGCAAGCATACAGTTCTCATCCAGCTGGGTTTGTACATCCGCAGCATGAGCCATGTAGTCAACATCTATCTTACTTTTCTTTTTTCTTATAGTAATAGTAATGTTCTTCAATCCTTCCACATTCAATTTTGATTTCTTCCTTTTCATGTGCCCCTTGTCATCCCACTTTTGATTTGAGGAACATAGATGACCATTGTTATCAGATGTTACCTTTTAATATGCATCGCATTTATTATACTGTGCTTTAGCAAATCATTAATGGCATACTCACTTAAGGAATCCATATTCAGCTTCAATGGAATAATAAAAAATGATAAAAGAAACAAATATTCAAAATCAGTACATACAGAATTCAAAGAGAATTTAAATCAACTTCTATGAGAAAAAATCACACAAGCAATATACAACTAAATACTAAAGTACAGTAAAGTTGTTCTGACCATACAAGTTCTGAAAGTCATACAAAGCCTGTAATTCCTTTACATCGTGTGCAGATGCACGCAGTAGCTTCTGCTCAGTATTGCTCACAGTCACACTTTTTTCAACAGTAAAGATTAATAAATCACAAATCAAGATAGGATTGTTTAAGTAAGCCCTGGGTTTTCCTCTCTGCAGTTTGTGTGACCGTATAGCTAACTAAGCCCCTTGAGATGGCTAGAGTTTGCCTATCTAAAACCAGTCTCTTTCTAACAACCAACACTGAAAATTAAAGATAAAACAACAAAATATAAATCAAAGTAAATATTCTTGTCTACAAGCTATCCCTTCCTTCCTACAAGTAGAAAACAGAGGTAATCCAAAGGGCTTGAGTGTTATCTGGTATCCCACCTGTGACCCAGAGGGTGACGGGACTAACAAGAAAAAGAGTATAAAGGATAAGTCCAGATAAAATCACTTTAGCTAGCAGATCTAGGAGTCTCACTATATCTCTCTGATACCCTTCTTGTGGGAAGGCATAAAGACACCTTTTTGAATTTGTCAGTAGTTTATTCAGTTAAGCAGGTTGATGGACGAGTGTTCTTGTTCTAATACATTACAATCATCAGGTTAGTTATCTAAAGGCAGTTGCAAACAATGGTAGGAGGCTCCATGGGAGCTGATTGGAGGAAAATCTGGGGGATGGAGAAACAAGGGGCCAATTCCAAGGCTTAGAGGTTAGTCCCTTATTTGAATATTTCTGAAAGACCTGTGAGGGTTTACCGGCTCAGCAGCCTGTGGGACCTCATTCTTAGTTAAAAGGCTGGCAACACAGTATGAGCTACAACTATAGAATCATAAAAGCAATATAGAAACTATAGAAAACACTTTCACCTGAGCTTCATCAAGTCCATCTAATAGAGTGGTTTCAACTTTGATAATTGAAAATGTCTGCTTTTCGAAGGTATCACCAGACCTTATTAGCCTGTTTTTTAACACGTGTAAAATGAGAGGCTGTGTCTGCATCAGTGGGACTCGTATTCCTTGGAGCCAAATATGAAAGCTTTATTACAGAACTTTTTCAAGTCCGTCACATGTAGGCTGTGCCCCCTTTTACAGAACTCATTATCTCCTGACATATAATATGAAGGGCTAAGATGATGTATAACAAAAAAAGGTTTACAGTGCCTGTTTTTTAAGAGGCTTATATATATGTATATATCTATATCTATATATATATATATATATATATATATATATATATATATATATATATATATATAATTAATGTGGCCGGTCCCCCCCCCTTCTTCCTCTTGATAAAGACAGCCCTTTTTATATGCAGGGGAGGTAGTTACTTAAATCTACACTAGGTGATTCCCATTTTTGAACAGTACATGCATCCAGAGAAATAGCATACAGTGGAAAGCAAGTCACAGTGATCATTTTTTACAGAACTCATGGATGTGCACAAGTAGGAGGAAAAAGGTAAAAAGTGAGTAAAGTCTGAGACCTCAGAACCTTTTGTGTGCTTACTGTGTCCATGCCAATGGTATAAAAATCCTCCAAGTGGTGAAATGCAGAGTATACATACACTTTTAGTAAACATAAGAATTTCAGATCATCTTTGAGCACAGGCAAGTTGTGCTTGTAGTGTACTGAATATAGTAATGTGGAGTGCTGCCCTGGAAGAGCAATTTTCATTGTACTGCAAATTATAGAAATTGTGTTAAATGCAGGCCCAGCGGCTACAGAATCTATACCTGGTTGCTGTGGGATAGCTGCAGTGAGAGGCGGAATGCTCTTGGTCCCAGATCATGGTTTTAAGGCACTCCGGTCTAGGGTCTTCATTGCCAAGCTTCTTCCTGAGTCTAGGAGTACTGAGGGCTCTTCTGTTCAGAGTCTTCCTCTCTTCAGGTTCCAGGTGGTGAAGTTTGTGCACATCATGAGGTAAAAAACACTTTCAAACCCATGCCAGTTACTTACAGATTTATACACATCTAGACATCATACATACAAAAATAAATTATAATGTCTCTTGTTTTCCATGTCACTAGTTCACCAGATAAACCATGTTAATGTAGATACAGTGATTAACAATTGTAATCATTTGATGGTCTAAGCTCAAGCATTTCCATTAAAAGTGTGCTTGCACTCAGGAAACTAAACCATAAATCATACAGCTAAAACACCTAACCCAGGATTTGGACATACTGTTAATTAACTCCAGTTACTGCTGTTAATACAAAAAGTCAATCAAGTCTCCAAAAGTGATTTTATCTGGATGTATCCTTCTCCACAGTAAATCACAAACCAATATAGGATTGTTTAGATAAGCTCTGGATTATGCTTTCTCCCCTCTTCTTACCAGACTTCTGCATAAGATCAACCAGGACTTTGCAAAAATCTTGTTGGTGGCTTTTTGGTTCATATTGCACTAGTTCTCCCTCCTTTTTCGTCTGGTCAGGGGCAATCATCACAAGTTACCTCACCAGATGGATCTTCTCGCACAAGACAGGTGGTGCCTTCCCCACAGTCATCTGTTCAGTCTTCAAATGACACTTTGGGTGATAGTGTTTTAATTCCCTTTCAACACCATTTCTTGAGGATATGCTTAAAGTTCAGCAGGAGGACAAGAAACCCAGTACCAGAAAATCATATATATCCAAATGGAAGAGATTTTCTTTTTGGCATCTTAAACTTCACCAGGATCCTTTCTTAGTGGGGGGGGGGGGGTCACTTTGGTTCTGTCTTACTTGTGTGAACTGCTCCATGCTGGCTTGGCATATTCCTCTGTTAAAGCTCACTTGTCAGCAGTCTCTGCTTGTCTTCATTTGATTCCACTTTTAGCATCTCATTTTGAGGTTGAACAATTCCTGAAAGTCGTCCTCCTCAACAGGCCTCCAAGAAAGCCCATCCCTCCTTCCTGGGACCTTAATTTTGTTCTTGAAAAATTGACCAAGGCTCTTTCTGGGCCTTCTGCTTATGCATCTCTGCAACATTGCTCCTGGAAGACTGTTGAGTTGCCCTCACTTCCACCAAGAGAATGTCTGAACTCCAAGCCTTTGATCATGGTTCCTCTTTTTTTTTGTTTTCATAGAGATAGGCTGTCTCTACATATCCTTCTTTTATGCCCAAGGTGATCTGTGAGCTGTCCCTTAATCAGTCTATCCAACTTCCTTCCTTTTTCCCTTCTCTGCAGTCTGCAAGTGAGAATGTTCTACACACCTTGGATCATCATAGACAGCTTAGGTATTATCTTGATAAGACAAAGGACATATGTAAATCTGATCAACATTTTGTTTCTTTTCATGTCAGAACATTTGTGGCTGTTTCTAAGCAAACATTCTCCTCCTGCATTTCAAACAAACACACTCTGGCTAGGCTTATAAATGCCCTAGGGCAGATAGCCTAGTATGAACCTATAACCTCGAAAAAGGGCATAGCAAAATTCATTTAAAATGGGTGGCGAAAGCCAAACACACTCTGGCTAGGCTTATAAATGCCCTAGGGCAGATAGCCTAGTATGAACCTAAAAGCCATTTGCTTTTGTTATTCCTTTCATGGCAAATAGTTTTCTACCAGGATAGTGGCCTCCTCTGGGGCTTTCTTCAAGGGTTTGGACACCATTTCCATCCTTGAAGCTGCTACTTGGCCTTCTGTGCCCACCTTCACTAACATAAGTTTGATGTCATTTCCAGAGCCAGGGAATGTTTTGCCAAGGCAATTGGTTTGTGGAGGGTTCCTCCTTGCCTTTCTACTCCCATTCCTCACAGTAGCTTTTATTTATTCAATTTATTTATTTCAGTTTGATGACCAGGGAAGTCCACTGGGCCTAAAATAGCCTGTTTTCAGTGGAGGCCCGGGGAGAAAAGCTGCAGTAGCAATGACAAACATACAAAAGCATACAAAACAAAGAAGTCCTAAGTTTCATGCAGAATTATACAATAATAAAAGTCAATTACTGAATATAAGTCTAGCAGCTGCACAGTCTGAGAGTTATTTACAGTGAATAAAAATTGAACAAATAAAAGAAATTGCTAGAAATAAATATTAAAGTTTGGACTACATTTAGGGAGGAGTTGCAGGGGAAGGGATGTGATTGCAGAGAAGATGCAGGGTTAGGTTAGCACTGTGTAGTTTAATCAGAAAGTTGGAAGATTAGGTTTTGATATTAGAGGGACATTATGTTGGGAAGGAGCATGGGCATTCCCACTTTGAGGATACATAGGAATGGAGGAGGGGTTTAAAATTAGAGTGGTTTGTACTCTTTTGTACTCTGCTATCTTTTATGAATACTGCAACCGTGATATTGAGGGACATAGTACAGTTGAGTAAAATCTTTCCATAACAGTAGATGTCCTTATCTTCACTGTTGCAGTATTTAGGCCTTCTCTTCTGCCCCCTTTTCTTCCTTATTTCTGTTGGAGCATCTGCCTGGCTGAGTGGTCTTTGTCCTTTTCCATAGGTATCTCCTTTTTCCCCTGGATGTACATGTTCTCCTTTCTCATGTGGTGGCTCCTTTTCTCCTGGGGCACTTCATTTCTGAGTGTAGTGCATCACCTTTATGCCCTTTACTGATGTGGGGACCATACATCTAATGTACAACACTGGTAAGAATCAAAGGCTTTGGTATACTGGCCAGGCATAGGGCTATCCATAGCAGGAGATCCCATCTGTTATGAATACTGCAGCAGTGAAGAGAAGGATGTCTACTGTTACGGTAGGATTTTACACAAAATTCTTCATTATTCTAACCAATTTACACTGAATACTTTTTGGCACTGAATGCACTATTTTGTACCGCCCATCCAAATAGTTCATCAGAATTAATATTGTAATAATTTCTGGTTCTCTGGGGTAGTTAACCGTCATTCTTATTTTAGTCATCTGCAAATAGGTTCATAGGTAGATACTAGGCTATCTGCCCGAAGGCATTTATAAGCCTAGCCAGAGTGTGTCAGCTTTCGCCACCCCATTGATTAATTAACTGAGCCTCTGTCAAGAAGAGCCAATGAAGTGATCCCAGGGGTGTATTTTCTGTTACCCATCCACTCGTCAAGGTTTCTCTTGAAGAGTGTTAGTGAGGGTCTCTGCCTAATGTAGTTAGGAATTTTGTTCCAAAGCATGGGGAGTCTCTGTGACAGGAATCTATCCCTCCAGCATGTTCTATTTATTTCCCTGGTGAGGTTTAACTCACTAGAGCAAGTGGCTCGCAGTGACTTGGATTTCTTTAGGTGGAGCATGTCCATCAATTCTGAGTTGGACATGGCTTTGTAAGTCAGACAGAGATCACCTCTGAGTAAGTGATATGCCACTGAGTACAGCCAAATTTTTCCAGTCGGGCTGCATAGGACATATGTTTGAGGCCAGTGATCCTCTTGGTGAAGTACTTTTGTGGTCTTTCCAGCTGTTGGAAGTGTCTTGTGAGGTACATCCCAAATAGAGCATTGTACTCTATGATGGGTTTGATGAGTGACGAGTAGAGGGGCACTATAACCTCTTTATTTCTAGATGTGAACCCTTTAGTAATTAGATGGGCTACATAGACATAGTTCCCAAGCACCTGGCTAATATTCTACATATTCCTTATTATGCTAATCTTTTTTACATCCGGTACAAATATGATGGAATAACTTATTTTGTTCTAGTTTAATTTGTATATTTACTCTGTGCTTTTAAAGTTTTTGTCATGACTGGAGCTTTTCTCCCCAGGCCTCCGCTGAAAATGGACATGTATCCAGTCGGATCTTCCCGGTTAACAAATGTAAAATAAAAATAAAATAAATAAAACATAGAAGGATTTCCTAACTACTTTGGCAATATGATTGTCAAAGGAGAGATTACTATCTTCTTGGGTCCCCAGATCTTTTATTACCTCTTCTGTATTAAGGGGGCTGCCACCTATGTGGTAATTCATGGGTGTTTTGTTTTTCCCAAACGGGATGACTATGCATTTTTTGGCATTTAGCTTGAGACCATGACTTTGACACCAGGTGTCCGTCTCAGTAAGGCCCTTTTGGAGACTGTCCGTGTCAGCTGGAGAGTCAATTATGGCTCCCACTTTGCAGTCATCGGTGAACTAGGTTAGCCATAGTCCTCCAGTGTTTGTCTGTACTTCTGAGAAGTATATGCCGAACAGTAGGGGTCCCAGGACCGAGCCTTGTGGGGCACCACTTGTGACCGGTTTAGAGTCGGACCTGGAGCTCGCTAGTCTTACCGTGTGAGTTCTGTCTGTAAGCCAGTTGGCAACCCATCTCATGACATAGGGGTTTATGTTCAGGCTGATGAGTTTTTCCATAATTTCCAAGTGGGAAATGATGTCAAAAGCCTTGGCAAGGTCAAGGTAGGCTGTGTGAACCACCTTCCCCTCATCTATGTCCGTAGTGACTGTCTCGAAGAAGTCAACCAGGTTTAGTAGGCATGATCTGCTCTTAACATAGCCGAACTAGGCCGGGTCAAGTGTTTGGAGGTTCCCAATGTCTTTGGTAATGAGTTCCATGATGATGCGCTCCATAGCCTTGCAGACCAGGCTAGTCAGGTTTATGGAGCGATAGTTACCAGGGTAAGTTGTGGCCCCTACTTTGTGGATCAGAATAACTGTTGCTGTGCGCTATTCTATGGGCACATAGCCTGTGGAGAGGCTGAGGTTAAATAGTGTGTTTAGGTGGGGGGTTAGTTCGTTCTGTAGTTCATGCAAGACGCAGCCTGGGACACCATCTGGCCCCATTGATGCTGTGCTTTTGGCTTTTGAAAGGGCTGTTTTCACCTGTGCGTCTGTGATTTCCAGGACACTACGCTTTTTTCCGGTATTGTTGTGGGCCCTTTTGGGGGTGAAGTTTGCACTGAATCTATCTGCCAATATGTTGGCAATATCAGTAGGTTCAGTATATTCTGTGCTATTTTGCACTAGCTCAGAGCATATCTGTGAGTTGCCACTTAGATTCTTGACATAGCTAAAGAAGGCTTTGTGGTTATCTTTCGAATCCTTGGCTATTTTTTTTTCGAAGTTAGCCTTGGATGATTTTATGAGGGACCTTAGTTTCTTACGGATACTGATCAAGGATGTCTTTCTTTCTTGGGATTTGCTTTTTTTCTGAACTAGTTTCCTCCTTATATTGTATAGCCTGTTTATGGCAGGGGTCCACCAGACTGGTTTCCTTCTCTTAGGGGAGTGAGTCTTGGTTTTGCTAGGAATGGCACGATCTATGCATCCTTGTAGGTGCTCATAGAGTGCATTTGTAAAGGTTCCTGCATCTTAGACTCCGTTATCCTTTAGCGTGGGGGCTGTGAAACTTACTACCCCTGCCTTAAGTAAGGTGAAGTTTGCTATAGAAAGGATTTTCACTGTGGTTTCCTTGGTTGGTTTCCTTGGTTGGGGGTGGTGGTGTGGTGTGGTGTGGATATCCAGAGTGATTAGTTTATGGTCTGATCTAACCAGTGACAGGTTGACCTCCGGTATGGAACACCTGTCGTCCCATGTTGCTGATGACCAGGTCCAATATGTTTTCACCTGTGGTAGGGGAGTTTACCAGCTGATCCAGGGCATTTGATTTGATAAATTCCAGGAAGCGCAGGACCTTGGAGTTTGTACTTGAGTAGTTTTCCCAGTTAACAGTAGGGTAATTGAAATTGCCCAATATCAGGGTGTTCGGTAGGACCTTCATGTTTTCCATTGTCTCCAGAAAGGCAGAGTGGTGGTCCTGGGTCATGGAGGGTGATCTGTAGCAGGCCACAATTTGCATTGCAGATTTGCCCGATGTTAGTTGTACATGGATGATCTCAGAGGTATCATGCTGCGCCACTAACCTGGAGGTGTAGGTATCCTTGATGAATATGGATACACCCCCTCCTTTGGTGCTTCGGTCCATGTTCTGTGGCCGAAATGTGTGGTATGAGTTGTAGCCCGGTAGTGCTGGGGTGCTCTGTGGAGCCTTGAACCAGGTTTCAGTTACTGCACAGATGATGTTCTCCATACTGAGGAGTGCTTCGAGCACGTGCATTTTGAGATTTAAACTCCTGGTGTTGAGTAGCATAGCCCTCATTTTTTTATTTGTGCTGTTTACGGAGGTGGGTTTGACTTTTGAGCCTTGCCTAAAAAAGGCACTATGGGAGCAACAACAGCCTTGGCCAGTATTCGAAAGCCTAGGGGTGACAGGTGCAAGCCGTCTCTTGCGAAGCAACGAAGCTTGTCAAGCATGTCGTCCCAGGCTGACAGACACTGGATCCCCTTTGAATGACACCAGAAGTTTAGTCAATTGTTGAAATTAATCATTTTTTTCTTTATACTGCGGTATCATTCCTGGTGAGGGCAGGATGCTACTCAGGGTCAGGGTCATACCTGCTTGGGCTACATGATCAGAGAGGTCTTCCATGTCTCTTTTCATATAGTCCAGGGAGGTACGTCTCAGTTTATTCACACCAACATGAACAATGACAGAGCCATATTTGTACTTGTTCTGGAGTGACCTGAGTGCTTATGTTATGTGGCGGATTCTGGCTCCTGACAGGCAGCTAACAGTAACCTTCTCCTTGACCAGTCTAGTGAGTGGGACGTCAGTGTGCCTGACTATAGAGTTGCCTATTACTAGTGTGTTAGGTATGTTATTTTGCCTTAAGGGCTGTGATTGTGCGGCACACTGATTTTGTATTTTATGTGTTGTCTGGTTTGTGACGGGAGATGCATGTTTTTTGGGTGTCTGCTTTGGAGGTCTCTAATGGTTTTGCAGTTTTTTATTTAGAGCCTCCGAGTATGATTTTGTGTATTTATGTGTATTTTTTGCCAGTGCTGGTTTAATATGTCTTTGTGAGGCTGAAGGTGTGGTGCAAGTGTTAACCTTCTCCTCATGACTGCCTGTTCCAGTCTTGGGTGGAGAGAGCTTAGCCTCCAATTTAGCTATATAATTGCATCTCTCGCATATGTTAATGTTTTGTGGTAGAAGGAGAGGGTTGTCTGTGTACATGAGGCAGTTGTAACATTGCCTCAGGATACCCTGGTTCACCAGCTGGACTGGAGAGTATACCTGAAATTGCCGTTTGGTCATGCCTGAATTAGTAGGGTGAGCTGCTTAAGTCGCTTGGTTGGTGAGGGGTGAATTATGAGCCTTGCCCTGCTGGGCAATTAAGTGTCGGGGTATATTAGTGCTTGCTATTAGGTCTGAGCAAGTGCTGGACTGTAGGGTGCTTTTTAAGTGCTTAGGTTGAGAGTTGGACTACTTTCAAGGGAAAAACTGAAGAAGAGACTTGGTGGAGCCAGGAATAATTTAGCCCTAGCTAACCGGCGCTGCCCGGACGTGCAAAACCGTGCAAACGCGGTTTTTACAGCAGGGAAATGAAAGACATAGAAATTAGGCCAAAATGGCCAATAAACTACTAACTTCTGGGTTGAAACCACTCCTCCAGGGACAGATGGCTGCTCAAAGCTCCCTCTCTCACAGGTGAACAGAGAAAACCTCCTTTTATCCAAGTAAGGTATGGGCAACTCAGAAACTTGTAACACAGCCTTGAATTCAGCACTAGCCTGAAAACTGGACTATACTAGCTTAGAAAGGTGGGAAACGAGGAAAAATGTTCTTGAAAAGATAAGGCAAAAACAGTAAAAAAATACACTTAAAACAGCTTTAGATGACTACAAGCAATCAGAAAAGGATTTTAAACAAATTACCCAATTAACCAGTAAAAAAAAATCTCAAAACTGAGCCCTGTTCCTGTAGTCTTCAATCAGACAAGTTCTAACTGCATACTCCTGCCACTGGGGTGCAGGGGAACCTTCTCCAGAAAAGAAGGCCTGGATTAGTGCTCAAGTTATACAAACAAAGCTAGATTCAGCAGATGTACCCATTTAGAAGGTTGTACAGTTGATATGAATATATTAAATAAAAATGTGCTCTTTACAGAACTTTGGGGCTCACCGCTTTGAATCTTCTTGCTTTTGGGAAATGAGTACCCTGTATTTTGACTCTACACTGACTTGAATGCATCATTTAGTACAGCCCATCCAAATAGTTATCTAAATAAATTCTGAAATGACTTTTGATTTTCCAGGGTAGATACCATCACCCCTAATTTAGAGTAATTTGCAAATTTACCCATCTATAAGATGGTACAGTTGGCATGAAATTAAGTAGAAAACTGGGCTCAGTACAAAATACTGGGGTACACTCCTTTGCACCATCTTGCTTTTGAAAAGTCTGCCCAGTGCTCTGAATCTAGACTGTCTGGTCCCAGCCCATTTCATAATCAAGTTCAAAATAAAAGTTAAAATGTAAGTTTCCCAGTGGCTTGAGTATTGGAAAGTGTAGAATGGAATCAGTTTTCACAAGATCCAAGTATATAGCATCCACTGATATTTTTTATCTTCTACACATTCAAACACATTATTATTTAAGTAAGTTAATTACACAAATGACCAGATGTAAATCCATATTGACTGAGATCAGGATTGAGGCAGATATCTGAAGGCATCAGTGGGCAACAAAGTTCTTTCAAAATACTTTCTTAAAATGCATGTAAGGTTAAAGACCTAAACAGGACCCACATTATTGCCCTTGAGGGAGCAAGAACAACTTGCACATCCTAACATGCTCCAGGGACGTAACATACATTTAAATACTTCTGAAGTAGAGCTGTTAGACAGGGATGTGTTGATAAAGTACCCATTCAGTCAGCCTGGCCTCACCACTGAGTCGAGCCTTATTTTACTCTGTTCCATTAAAACTGTTTTCAGTTATCAGTGGACATAAAGTATCAACCTTGATTTGCATAGAAGTACTGGTGTCCAGCAATACACTTTCCTTGGAAGAAACTGTCACTTAAAAATTCAACAATATTTTTTCCTGTCAGAAATGAAAGTGTTACCAACCTTTAATCAAGTTTTTTTCTCTTTCCCGTGGTTTAATTTCTCCAGGTCTTTTGGGTTTCTAATACCATGACAGGAATGAGCACCATTCCCAAGTCAAAGTATGATTAAAGTTCATGAAATTAGTATTGTTTCAATCTTTGTTAGCCAAACATGCTCTTCACAGCACCCACAATGTTCCCAGAAATGACTCTTCCTGTAATTCATATGAAGTTACATGCATCAATAGCATATTTAAATACATCTGCTAATTATTTTATGTGAGGCTCATTGCTCCTCCTACTATTGTCTTGTTTTCTCGCATCTGTTTTTTGAACTGTTGGTAATAGATGGTCCCCTGTAATATAAACTTCATCATTCTGTGTATTGCTTTGTGGCTCAGGTTTCCAGTGCCTCTCTGCTACCTCAATATGGTAAAGTTTTCACCTTCCCCAATGCAACAGCCTTGCTACATTATTATGCCTTTCAGTATACAGACCCTCTGGAATTAGTGTATCACACCCAGCAACAAGATATGTGAATGTTTCCAGTTCTGTTTTATAGAACCTGCATTTGTCTGTTTCGCTCACATTTTCAGTGGACGTTGTAAACCAGATATGTACGTAGTCCACTCTCCTGGGCCTCCAATATTAACCTTTTATCTTTTGGTTTAAATTCACCTCTCCTTAGCCATTCCTGTGTCAGATTCTGATCGACACGTGGTTGTTCCCGGAGTTTTCTGTACTTACAACTATATTTATGCTTTTTCCAAATTTCTTGTCTTCTCATCTGATCCTTCTCCTTGTATTCTTTTTTTGTTTTCTGGCACATTCAGTTGCTGCCTGATTTTTATGTACTTGCGATTTGATTTCCATTCTTGCTTGTCACCAATATGCTTCTGCTAAACTAAGCAGGAAAGTCATCTTAGATTTGTGTTCTTCATGTTTAAAAACTGTCACTATGTTTGGATCTGGTGAGGTCAGCAGATAAGTATGCAGTCCTACGATTGCAAATTTATGCATGTAATGAATTTCAAGGAGACCCATACCTTTTTCAAAATGAGGAATATATAATTTTGGTATATGCTGATTTTTATATATCATTTGATAAGTGTAAAGATTTTTTCTTGTTTTTCTGTCCCACTGATCCAGTACCTTTTGAGATAAGTCAATCACCTTAAAACTGTAAGTTAGAACAGGAAAAGAAGTTCCCCACTTATATTGGTTCTTTCATGTTTAAAAAATAACTTGTTAATTATCTTCATTGTGATGAGCTAATGTTACTTACTTTGTCTTGCCTGAACATATCACCCTCCTATGCCAGTGACTCACTTTGCTGCATCTTTCATTATTTTTTTCTTTTTTCCCTGTAGTGATTTTCATTAACCTCTGAATACCTTTACTATACCAACTGTGATTAAGTTTTTTTAACCTCAACTGTATCGGCAGGAACACAGCCATTTATAAATTGTACTTTAAGTAGCTTTCTCATGATAACAATACTTTTTTGTGTACAAATCGTATTTCCTGTTGTAGTGCATTAACTCACATTCATTTTTATATAAAACCAGCTTTATTGAAATGTCTGTATTGATTTGTTACCAACCTAATCTGATTATTAGTAGTTCCCAGTAAGCAGAAAGATCACCTGAGTTATGAAGTTTTGGGCATACTACACCTTTCTGAGCCATCAGATTCTTCCTAACTCAAGCAGTATCCAGTATGTTTCATGTGTGCTGGGGCTACTATCTGTCTATAACCAGTACTCAGTGCTTTATTCCAAACAATTTTGTCCTTAATATTTGAAGAACATGTAATTTATCCAACAAATCCCAAGAAGTACAGAACACTAGCTAAGAGAGCAACACCATTCTTGAATCATTCACATACGTGTTACATCCATCTCTAAGTGTGGGCTCTTAACAGAAGCTGAAAACATCCAAGGATGATTTGGCAGTTCTGGTAGTAATGCATATTATCTCTGCTGTCTGACTGTTTTGCCGTATCATTGAGTGAAACCTGTCTTGCACATATATAGATACCCCTACCAGATTAATAGTCTCTGTAGTTATGGAAGCTCTGAAATCCTGGTAAAGGCAGTGAAGAGATGACTTTCAGTAATACTAAGTTTCTGTGATCACAACTACATCATGTTTACAGATTTCCTGTTTTACCTGATTAAGCAGTACGGAGGCACGTTCATTGTTGCTTATACTAGATTACATTACAAATCTTGTTAATCTTAGTAAAATTTATTTTACTATCTTTAAAAAAAGTGCTAAAATTGTATAAACCATAATAACGATGACCATAAATCACTTAGATGTGTCTTCCAATAAATGTTTTCTTTTTGTGGTAATTGATGGTTTAATATGACATGCCTAGCCTTAAAATTAACATGCAATATTTAAGATAATTTATTTTGTAGAGCTTACTGCACCTTTGTCTCCCTGTTCAGTTTTAATGATAAAAATACAAAAAATGTATTCCAAAAAACATGAATATTTTATATCCAATTTAGAACAGAGCATTTCAGTGGAATCAAGTGTATTAAGTTTTTACTTAAGTTGTTTTCTGCTGTTCTTTGACTTTTCCATCCTTATATTCTGTATTTTTTAGTCCACAGTAATGAAAAAGATAATGTATTATAACATGAGGATGAAGATTATTCACAGGCAACTGAAAGAGAAACTGCAAGACTTGTCTAATGAAGAAAAGCATTTGCAGGCAATACCTAAATATCAAATAAAACACCTTATCTATGCTGTTAAAAGTGTAAGTAAATTAAAGACATAAATGCAGTACTTCAAGTCTTGTAATGCCATGTTGAAGTATGATATTTCTTGTGGTTTGCTGATTTGGATAGCATTTTTGCTATCATTTTCTTCTCCAGATCCTGCCCAGCCCTCTGCCGTGCCACCACTTGCTATAGTGGGGACTCATCCTTATGGGGGTATATGTTTTTTGGCCAAAGTCCTTTCCCTTGGCAGTGATAGTTTTTTTTTATTGAGCTAGAGCCTGTAGTACAAAGCCTGATTAAGTAGTGCATGAGTTCTGAAATACATTCACACACACACACACACACACACACACACACACACACACACACACACACACACACACACACACACCAAATCCAGTTGCAAAGTTAAATTTTGCTTGGCATGGCTAGAATATGTGATCTTTAACTGATGTCATTGTTGCCATTGCACTTACACAGTCTGTACAAGTCACAGTGTTGCAGTAAGCCAAACTGCCTGTCTCTGTGCAGAATGGGCTGACAAACTTATGTCCTTTCAGTCTCTTCCTCCCAGCTGGCAATTCCAGTTCTGCATCTGTAATCAAACCTCA